>NC_090646.1:199069399-199359399 GCF_040937935.1 Hyperolius riggenbachi
AATCAACAATTATTAAAACCGTAATAGCCAGTATGAAATAAAAAGGGAGAAAATACTTAGGGTTTGTGGAAACATGTCCTTTTGTGTGAAAATCATCAAGTCCTTGGTTTCAAGTTTGCAAAGTTCTTTGTTCCAGAGATAAATTCAAAGTTCAGCTAGATTTAAAATCCAAACAAAATGGAGGATGCCCTTTGTTCAGTTCCGACAAGATGGCCGCTAGCCATGTGCCCTTTGTTTCAGAGCTCAATTCAAAGTTCAGCAAGATGGCCCCCAGGCCATGTGTCCTCTGGCTGGCAGCAGAATGTTCTCATATAGATGGAATTGGGGGACTGAATTGCCCGGGCAGCTCATTCACTTTTAATGGAGCTGAGTTCAGAGGCGAGCTTCCAGAGTCGGCCCCCAGGCCGGTTTATGGTAATCACATCTGGGCAGGGGCTTTCAGCAACCCCATAATCCTGACATGTTCCCTAGGCCGACCTACGCGGCCGGCACACAAATAATAATTACATATTATCGATCTCCAGAACCTACCGATTAATATATCAGACATGGCTAGTGCAACGGATCAGGTTTCTGAGAAGATTCATATCTCAATAACTGGATGTGCCATCACAATGAATTTCATATCAACATGATGGCCAGATTTTACCGAACAAGACTATATGAATATCATAGCTGTGCGATATACGGTTTTCGTATACCGACAGGAAATCCTACCACCCATGCTTTCTTATGGCCCGTGCTCGGTGCCGTTTAGTCTGGAGTAGAAGCAGGTTTTGAATAGCCCCCTGCTGGGATTAGCTTCCTTGCTCTCCCTGTTATGAAAGGCTCAGGCTAATGGAGGTAATGGAGAACAAACATCCTCCAAGACACAGGCCTGGCCCAGGCTCATTAGCATATCAAAAGAGCCATCCTGCAGTTAAGCTGGTGCTCCTACACCATCAATCCCGATTCTATCGATCTGAAGCACAATCGATGCAGAGAATCGAGTGCGATCGCTTTTTCTTCACGGGTGATTCCAGGACGCGTCTGCGGCCCCGCAACCATCCGTGACAAGGTTTGTCGCAGATATGTATTGCCTCCCAGGATAGTATATATGATAATTATTTTATTATATAATTCAAGAAACCAACTCTTGAAGAAATAGCTCTTTATTCAGACACTTAATTAAAATCACATGCCAAAAAAAATGGGCTTAGACGCAGCTACAGCCCGCTGTTTCGAATGCTTCTTTGTCAAGCTGCAAGCTTTTGGCATGTGTTTTTAATTACGTGTCTGAATAAAGAGCTAGGTCTTCAAAAGTGGTGCTACTGATCTTATGGCCCATACTCACGGGCAACTTTTCGGACCTGTCGCCAGCACACGTGAGCGTGTGGGTGACAGGCCGGCGACAGCTCCTCGCCAGGTCCCTCCGCGTACACACGCGGAAGAGGGACCAGCGGCGCGACGGAAGCTGTCGCCGACGTTCCTCCTCCCCCCGCCGGAAGCTCCGTATTACTCAATGGAGGTTGCTGTCGCTAGTCCGCGTACTCGCGCAGACTAGCGGCGGAATTGCGGCGGCAACTGTCGCCAGGCGATTGAGCAGTTTAATTGCCTGGCGACATCAGCGACGAGCGACAGTTCGGGGTGCGCGCCCGTGCAACGGCGCATACTCACGGGCGACCTGTCGCCGCAACACGCGTGTGCCGCGTGTTGCGGCGACAATTGTAGCCCGTGAGTATGGGCCATTAGTTTCTTGAATCGGCGACCCTTGGGCATCAGGGTCATATCCGCTTTAGCACACTCCTATCTCCATTGGAGTGCTTGGTCTAACACTGTGTGAATTATGTAAGGCCCGGTTCACATTAGCATTCCCTGTCCGGATTCGCCGGGCCGGATCCGGACCATATACTGTACAAACGGAACGTACGTTCCGCATAGCAATGCAAAGGCTATGCGGACGTTCACACGTGTCCGTTCCATACAGTACGGAGCCGGACCGGATCCAGACTCCGGACACTTTTCCAACATGCGCTATTTTTTGGGTCCAGATCTCCGGCCCACGCACCCGGACCGGAGCCGGACCTGAGCCTGACAGCACCATCCAAAACACAGAAACCAATGGGAAACAGAACAGAACACACTGCCTACAAACACCTGACGTTCTACCCCACTTCCTATGCGTATCCAAGCGGCCATTTCGGATGGGGACACATGGGCCAAGCATGTCTGGAGTGGAGCAGCAGTGACAGACGTGCTGGAGCTGTTTGGCAGAATGTCGGAGGTGGAGGTGAGGTCTACAGCAGAGGGACCTGATTCTACAGGTGCACCAGGTGCACCTTCTGCTGACCCCAACATTTTTTTATTTAAATTTCGCTATTTTTTGCCCATGGATCCGGATTGCAGCCTGATGCATGCCTGATGCAAATGGACCTGATCCGGATCTGAACCGTTTGGTTCCGATTCGGATCAGGTCCTGATCCGATCCGTTTGCATGGCAAAACGCAAGTGTGAACGGGGCCTTATTCAAGAAATATTTCAAATACTTTTTTTTTTTATTTATTGAGCCCATGCAGCTAAGCTTAGAAGCTTACAGTTCGGGTGATTTGCATATTGAACACTATTCTATAGCCAGGCTGACAAGAAGCGTGAAAGTGAAGTTAAGCATGTTTACAGCAGTATAAACAGGACCAGCCGGGATCAGCTGAACAGGATACAGGAGTGACAGGGACGAGAAATATAAAGCCTGCGGCTTATAGCAATTAGTCACCAAATGAGGGATTACATGTGTCACACCCACAAGCTATTCACATACAGGAAAGTGATTATCATCAGAAGTGAATGCTGTAGTACAAGGTGCAGTATTCATTGCAGCAAAGTTCCTGTAGTACTGTAACTGTTTTTACTGAGGGAAAAACACATACTGTACATTGCAGGGATATTTGCTACATTTATTGCAGATTCCTAACTGGTTCTGTGTTGTAGATACTGAGGCAGGTCATTGTGGTGAGTGGAGGCAGATACTTGTACAGGTATGCAGGATAATAGGGGCTTTTTCATGTAGTTCATACACATACATGTACATATACTTTTTTTCATGTAGTTCATACACATACATGTTCATACACATAGATGTACACATACTCATGTTCATATAGTTTATGGACATAGTGTTTTTTTTCCTTCCCAGCATTGCATGTACCATGGAGTAAAATAGTGTTGCATGCAGTGTTTCAGTCATGGCAGATACACTTTAAAGGGAACCTAAAGTGGAGTTGAAAAAAGAAACAAAAGAAAAAAAAGCATTTTTATTTATCTGGGGCTTCTACCGGCCACCTGCAGTCGCCCTGTGCCGGTATTCATGATCCACCAGTCCCCTGCCATGGCCAAGTTTCAATTGGCCAGTCGATGGCCACTGTGCGGCTGTGTGTCCGCATTTGCACTCCGGTCGCTGGAAGGGTCTTGCGCAGGTGCAGTACTCTACTGCACCTGCACAGGATGCTCCTGGCGACAGGAGGGCGGGCGAACAAGGACACGCGGTGGCCATCGAGTGGCCAGTCGGGGTAAATCGAAACTACCGGCAGGGGGCAGGTAGAAATTCCAGGTAAGTAAAACTGCCTTTTTTTATCTACACTTTAGATTGCCCTTTAAAGCAGTAAGATTGGCCATTCTATGCCAGGGAAAAAAACATATATAAGTAGATAAATACTTGATCTACTTACATAACACATGTATTTTACTGTCCGTTTTGATTTTAGTGAATTTTATATAGTAAATGAAGAGAATTCTGTTCCTGGTGGAAGCCATCTCTTTTGCCCACAGTTTAGGCTAAATCCTGATGTCATTTCTGCTCTTTACTGTTTCTTTTCTCCTCCAATCGCTGAGTCACCTCAGCCTTGCTTGTAAACACAAGTGAGCAGGGGATCGGGTTTCAGATAAGCAGCTGGCAGGGAAATAAAGGGAAGAGGAGGAATATATTATGGATAAAAAGAACCCCCAGCATGCAGCTGTTTGGCACTGACTACTAAAGGGCCAGTGCTCCTTAAGTATGTGATAACTCCAAATCATAACAGCAGAAAAAGTTTTGAATGCAGGATTAGCATCTTTATCACTTAATACATTTAGACCAGTTGCTGTTGAAATTTTATTTTTATGGTGACAATCCCGCTTTAACCCTCCTGGCGGTAAGCCCGCCGGAAGGCACCGCTCAGGCCCCGCTGGGCCGATTTGCATAATTTTTTTTTTGCTGCACGCAGCTAGCACTTTGCTAGCTGCGTGCAGTGCCCGATCGCCGCCGCTACCCGCCGATCCGCCGCTATCCGTCGCGCCGCAGCCGCCCCCCCCCCCCCCCCAGACCCCGTGCGCTGCCTGGCCAATCAGTGCCAGGCAGCTCTATGGGGTGGATCGGAATCCCCTTTGACGTCACGACGTCGGTGACGTCATCCCGCCCCGTCGCCATGGCGACGGGGGAAGCCCTCCGGGAGATCCCGTTCTTTGAACGGGATCTCCGGATCTCCGATCGCCGGCGGCGATCGGAGGGGCTGGGGGGATGCCGCTGAGCAGCGGCTATCATGTAGCGAGACTTTGTCTCGCTACATGAAAAAAAAAAAAAAAAAAATTAAAAAAAAAAGATTTGCTGCCCCCTGGCGATTTTTTAGCAAACCGCCAGGAGGGTTAAGGACAATTGAAGTGTGAGGGATATGGAGTCTCGGATTACTTATTCCTTGTATAATTTGATTACACGTAGTTGATCCTGAGGTTTGCACACCTTGTACAGGCAGAACACAAGATGCACTGTGGCATGTACTGTGCATGCAGACATTCAGATATACTGCGCCAACCGTATAAAGATTTCGGTATCGGCAACTGATTTTGCACGTAGATCAGATTCCAGGATAAAATATAGTCTATAAAGATACCAGTGTGCACTCCACAGTGATCAATAGCTGAAAAAAAGGCACAAAGCTCCCATAGCGTGATACTGCAACTGATAAAGGGTCAGCAGCACACAGTGACCATAACATCAGAATCCTCAATCAATCAGACAGGGGCTCCCCGGATAGTTGCTACCTCATACATCAGCTGGCGCTTTGAGTCCGCAAGGAGAAAAGCGCAATATAAATGTTATTTGTCTTGTCTTGGAAGCGCTAGATCAGTTACAGTAACACGCTATGGGAGCTTTGTGCTTTCTTTTCAGATATTGATCACTGTGGAGTGCGCACTGGTATCTTTATAGAATGTACTGTGCATGACCACTAGAGGCAGTGGCGTAGCTAAGGAGTTCTGGGCCCCAGTGTGAAGTTTTACATTCTAAACCCCCCAAGAACTCTATACATAACAAATGATCCGGTGCACACCAAAACCCGCAAGCAGATCCGCAAAATGCTAGCAGATTTTTAAACGCTTTTTCTTATTTTTCTGTAGCGTTTCACCTAGCATTTTGCAGTTTTGTGAAGCGTTTTCGGTGTAGTAGATTTCATATATTCCTTAACACGCAAACTGCGCCTGCCCCAAGTTCTCAACTTCAATTGCCCACACTAATCCCGGTCAGAGTGTTCGCTATCAAAAAAGTCCAGCCAAGTTCATACATGAATGATGAATGACAGCGCTCCTCTTCTATAGCTCTCTCGATGTCTGCAAAAAGTAAACATACTACACATAGTGCATTACTGTATTAACGAGGAACTGTAACGTCAAAACGTACCCTGGGGGGTACTCACCTCGGGTGGGGGAAGCCTCCGGATCCTAATGAGGCTTCCCACTCCGTCCTCCGTCCCTCAGGGGTCTCGCTGCAGCCCTCCGTGCAGTGGTGACGTCAATATTTAGCTTCCCGGCTCCTGCGCAGGCGCTCTGACGGCTGTCGGCTCTGAAGTAGGCGGAAATACCCAATCGCCGTCGGGTCTGCTCTACTGTGCAGGCGCAAGTTTCCGGCGCCTGCGCAGTAGAGCGGACCCGACGGAGATCGGGTATTTCCGTCTATTTCCGAGCCGAAAGCAGCCACAGCGCCCCCCGCTGGAGCCAGCAAAGGTAAATATTGAATCTGCAGTCGGGTCTGTCGCCGGCTGTTCGGAGGGCTGCAGCAAGACCCCTGTGGGACAGAGGACGGCGTGGGAAGCCTCATTAGGATCCGGAGGCTTCCCCCACCCGAGGTGAGTACCCCCCAGGGGAGGTTTTTGATGTTACAGAGTCTCTTTAAACACAGATGTCCACTCTCCCATACTGAAAAAGTGCAGCACACGTGATCAAAACCAGTGTAAAAACACAAATCCGGAACTCCAGTATCATTAACCGCTCACCGGATAGTTTCCACCTCACATCCAGGTGGATCTAGCGTTTTATGGTCAACCAATGACTAGGCATCAGACTGTTCCGTCTCAAGCAATAAAAGTTTTTAATCCAGATTCCATGTAAAAACATAAGCAGTAAAAATATTCATAGCGTAACTTGATAAAAAACTGGTATGTAGCCTGCGCTATACAGCGCACTTACTCAATCCTAGTAGATTTATTTATTTAAGTATTTATATAGCGCTGACATATTACGCAGCGTTGTACAGAGTATATATATATATATATATATATATAGTCTTGTCACTTAACTGTCCCTGAGAGGGGCTCACAATCTAATCCCTACCATAGTCCTATGTCTATGTATGTATCGTGTAGTGTATGTATCATAGTCTAGGGCCAATTTTTAGGGGGAAGCCAATTAACTTGAACCAGTAATGCGTAAAAATGTATGTGTTAATGTTCCTGCACTAGCGGGAATGCGTAAAAATGTACGCAATGCGGCCCGCCGACCTCCGAGGTCGGCAAGCTGCCAGCGGGGGACTGGAGCAGCAGTGAGTGATTACGAGGGCACAGGATGGCTGCATGGGGCTGGTAGAAGCCCCAGGTAAGTGAAACTCATTTTTTTATTTTGCTTGAACCTTCCCTTTAAGCACAATGATTTAGTATTCTGGCTGAACTGGATGGCTGTAAATTTTCTGTTCAACCTAAAACTGTAACTGCTGAGAAAAGACAAGTTAAACATGCTGTACTGAACGTTTTGCCATTCATTTGCCCATACTGAAAGCTGGAAATCTCAGCGATTTAACTGAACTCTTGGGGGTCAGTTTGTGATGAAGTGCAGGAAAACAGGAGGCAGAGTGAATGCAGCACCAGGTTCAGATTACAGATCCTGTAAACAGCTTGTTATCTGTATTATCATTAGAAAAAAAGAAATGTGTTGATTTGTTAATCGGCCAGTATTTGAGGTTTCTGGACACTGCAGGGAGAGGAGGAGAGAGCATCTTGCACTGTAGTGGCTGGAGGAGATCTGATGACTCACCAAAAGGAGAGCAATAGAGCTGCACATTCTATTCTGTACCTGGAGTCTGGACTGCAGCTGAAAGCTCCCGCGCGGTCTGGCTCATCTCTGCTCTGTGCTAGGAGCTTTCCCCGCCCCTCCACGCTGCTGATAGGAAGAAGCTGAGGAGGAAGAGAAGGGCGGAGACGTCTCTGCATTCCGAGCTGCCTAGTGATTCAAAACTCCTGCAGAGGAATGATTCAAAATTCTGTGCAGAGGAATGAGTCTCTGCTGTAGATGGAGCCTAATCACAGCAGCCGGGCGGGAACAGAGACAGAGGTGGGCGCTCCGCCCAGCTAATAGGCTCTGGGGAGAACACTGCGCGGTGTGCCCGCTAGTTTTCAATTGTAGATCCTGGCCGGCGAGCGCTTCCGCAACCTGGTGACGTCAGTCGCACCTGACTCCGCCCTACGCGTTTCGTCCTACGAACTCATCAGCCCCTGTGGAGTAACGGGACGCCGACGCCACACGAGGGGGTGATAACCGCTGGGCTGATCAGCCCGATATGCGCCATATCTACTAGGCTTGAGAGGCAGACTAACTAGCAAGCTCATGGTGACCAGTGTTGCCAACTCATCCCCCCAATCTCTGACACAGGATTAGGATTGAGTAAGTGCGCTGTATAGTGCAGGCTGCATACCAGTTTTTTATCAAGTTACGCTATGAATATTTTTACTGCTTATGTTTTTACATGGAATCTGGATTAAAAACTTTTATTGCTTGAGACGGAACAGTCTGATGCCTAGTCCTTGGTTGACCATAAAATGCTAGATCCACCTGGATGTGAGGTGGAAACTATCCGGTGAGCGGTTAATGATACTGGAGTTCCGGATTTGTGTTTTTACACTGGTTTTGATCACGTGTGCTGCACTTTTTCACTGGGGGAGAGTGGACATATGTGTTTAATACAGTAATGCACTATGTGTAGTATGTTTACTTTTTGCAGACATTGAGAGAGCTATAGAAGAGGAGCGCTGTCATTAATCATTCACAGATTTCATATATTGTTACAGTAAAGCTGTTACTGAACAGCTTCTGTAACAAAAATGCCTGCAAAACCGCTCTGAACTGCCGGTTTTCAGAGCGGTTTGCGGTTTTCCTCTACTTTACATTGGAGGCAGAAACACAATCCAAAATCTGCAGCAGCCCGGGAGTATGCGTTTCTGCAAAACGCCTCCTGCTCTGGTGTGCACCAGCCCATTGAAATACATTACCCAAGCGTTTCCACATCCGCAAGCGGATCGAAAAACGCTGCCGAACCGCTCTGGTGTGCACTAGGCCAAAGACAACCACGGTCTTGGAGGTACAATAGGGAGATGGGGAATACATTGTGAATGATTACTACCATTCACAGCATCTATAGAAGTGATTATTAAAAGCACAGGACCAATAAAGAGCTAATACTGCAGTTGAGGCAGGGCCATATGGGACCCCTCTGGCCAAAGGGCCCTGATGCGGTTGCGCCCTCTGCAACCCCTATTGCTACGCCACTGACTACAGGCATCTAGTGTTCGGCCTCTAGGCTATGACATGTGACACAGACACCCTGTGAGAGACGAGACAGTGAGGAGTGCCCGGCGGGCATGGAGAGAAGACATGCGTCAGTAGATAGGCAAGTGTAAGCTTTGCTACCAACACTGAAAGGCGGTACCGCTGTACTCCTGACCCACCGCTAATCGAGCAATAACTTCCGTCCGGCGTAATCGCCCGATTCTATTAATATCAATCTGCTGTTAGTCGCATCGATTTTCTAGCAGATTCAATCAGTGATCTAATCTGCTGGATATTGATGAGATACATTAATAAGTGTATGACCACCTTAAAGGGATACTGTAGGGGGGTCGGGGGAAAATGAGTTAAAGTTACCCGGGGCTTCTAATGGTCCCCCGCAGACATCCTGTGCCCGCGCAGCCACTCCCCAATGCTCCGGCCCCGCCTCCGGTTCACTTCTGGAATTTCAGACTTTAAAGTCTGAAAACCACTGCGCCTGCGTTGCCGTGTCCTCGATTCCACTGATGGCACCAGGAGCGTGCTGTGAAGGCCCAGTATGGTCTGTGTCTGCGCAGTACACTCCTGGTGACATCAGGGGGAGCGAGGACACGGCAATGCAAGCGCAGTGGTTTTCAGACTTTAAAGTCTGAAATTCCAGAAGTGAACCGGAGGCGGGGCCAGAGCATTGGTGAGTGGCTGTGCGGGCACAGGATGTCTGCAGGGGACCATTAGAAGCCCCAGGTAAGTTCAACTCCTTTTCCCCCGACCCCCCCCCCCCCCTACAGTATCCCTTTAAAGGTGACCACACACGGTAAAATAAAGATTTGATTTTTTTCCTGTTTTTCGTTGAAAACTATTGGTGGTTCTGAAATTTTCTGAAAATTGAATGGCATTAGATTGACAATTTTTTGATTTAAAGACCCAAGCAATTTTCATTTTTATCATAATTGGAGAAAAATTTAACACAGTTGTGTGATGCATTAGTCATATTTTTTAAATGTTACAATCTAAAAAACTTATAATTCTCAAACTGAAAAAATAATAAAAAAAAAAATTGTAGCCAATTCACAAAATGCTGCTGTTGAAACTAATCTGATCAAAGGGAAGGTAGATTGTTCGCTAAAATTGTATCGTTAATAAGCACCTTCAACCTAAGCCTGGTAATTAACCCTCCCATGGCCAACCCATTAAGCCTAGAATTTGGCTACAGTGTAGCCAAACTTAGGCCTGAAACACACCAGAGGAGTTTTTCTGAGCGTTTTGAGTTTTTAAATCTGCTGCTAATGTTATCCTATGTGTCTGTGCACACTGGAGCAATGAGGTTTTGTAAAAAACCCATAGCATTACATTGGGAAGAGGTTTTGAAACCTCTAAAAGCTCTTCCCAATGTAATGCTATGTTTTTGTTTTTTTTACAAAACCTCATTGCTCCAGTGTGCACAGACACATAGGATAACATTAGCAGCAGATTTAAAAACTCAAAACGCTCAGAAAAACTCCTCTGGTGTGTTTCAGGCCTTAGGTGCACCACTGCTCCCAGCGAGCTGCTATATAGTGGCTCGAAATCCTATGGCTGTCATTGTCCCTGGAGAGTTCCGTTACATAGCGGAACTCCCCCTCTGCCATTTTGCTAGTGTGATGCTTGTGCCTGCTATTTTCATCAGGTGCTTCTGGAGCCCAAGTTTACGGCTGTAGCCTGTATTTGGTGCATTTGACATGGGCCCCTATGGTAGTGCCCACGTTTTCTTAGTGCCTCAGATGCCCACATTTGTAGTTTTGGATGCAGGAATGATGTGCTGCTTCAGATGGGTCCCATAGGTCCTCTCAATATCTGCATGGATTATTGCTGTGGTTCCTGTCCTCTTTTAGGGCTCGTTCACACTAGAGGCGTTTTTGTTCTTTTTAAGCGTTGGGGATTTTTTAAAAAAATCGCTCTGAAAGCGCTTACATCATTATTCTCGGAGACAGTTCACATCTGAGCAGTTTGCTTCCGATATGCTCAGAGAAGCGGCGCATGGGCTATTTTTGGAAGGTATAGGAAAAACGCAAACTCTTTATGCAGCAATTGCATTCACGTTTTTAAGAATAAATACATACAAAGATCTGGTTCTTTTCTGGATCAAAGAGTTCACTTCCTGATTGACGTTAGGAAGGGGAAAAAATGCAATCTCTCTGCAAAAACCGCTTAGAAAAGCGGTTCACAAAAAAAAAAAAAAAAAATAGCGCGCAGGTAATTGCCAGGAATCGGAAATAAAAATCACCCCAAACGCGGATGGACACGTGAACGGAACGCAATGTGACCAAGGCCTTAGAGCATGCATAGGTTGTCACTCTCTACCCTATATCTTTTCAATAAGCATGTATGGCCACTGGAATGGGTTCGGATTTAAAGGGATACTGTAGGGGGGTCAGGGGAAAATGAGTTGAACTTACCCGGGGCTTCTAACGGTCCCCCGCAGACATCCTGTGTTGGCGCAGCCACTCACCGATGCTCCGGCCCCGCCTCCGGTTCACTTCTGGAATTTCAGACTTTAAAGTCTGAAAACCACTGCGCCTGCGTTGCCGTGTCCTCGATCCCACTGATGTCATCACAAGCGCACAGCGCAGGCCTAGTATGGTCTGTGTCTGCGCAGTACACTCCTGGTGACATCAGCGGGAGCGAGGACACGGGCGTGCAGGTGCAGTGGTTTTCTGACTTTAAAGTCAGAAATTCCAGAAGTGAACTGGAGGCGGGGCCGGATGTCTGCGGTGGACCATTAAAAGCCCCGGGTAAGTTGAGCTCATTTCCCCCCCTACAGTATCCCTTTAACACACAAACCTTACTTTTTTAATCTGAAAGGGAAAATCCTACTTTGTTGAGAGTTAAAATCCATTTAGTTTCCCTCTACTCATGGAAAATGTTATTTCAGCATGCTTGCTTTGCTTTTGTTTGCATATAATTAACACAGCCGTTCCACACTGTTCCTACAGAAACTGGGAGATAGGTGTGTCAGTGTGCCAGTCAGTGGACTAGGGCAGATGTTGAAAATAAGTAACAAGGACTATTGCTCTGTCCAGCTAATTAATAAACAGCAAGATCTGAGTTCCTGGGAAATCTGTACACTGGAGTACTGTAGCCATGGTTGCAGAAAAGTGCAGTTTGCATTCACAGTTGGATTTGGACATTTTTAGCTGGCTTCAAACTGGAAGCATAATTTTTTTTTCTTACAAAATATTTAATTACAGAAACATTTTTGCAGTCCTATTTTATGACAATTTTATAAAAAGGCGGAATTTCACTTTAATGTTGCGATTATGCTTTAAAACCATAGAAGTCCGTAGAAAAGAAGACCCCAACACCATCTGTGTAGTCTAGATCTTTTATGATATATAGCAGCAACGTTTCGGGGGCCTAATGTCTTTTTGTTTCCAAGCTAGTCTGCAATATAGTAACTCATTACACAGCATGACACAAATACCTACTTTCACTATGCTACCTTCACCAATCAAAACCTCTGCCCAATAAGCGAACCTAATGGAAAACCACATGCTGGTTCACACTTGGCGCTTTTTCAGCACTTTGCTGATCGCCAGCGATCAGCACAGCGCTGCTACTAATGTATCTCTATGGATACATTCACACTGCTTTGTTTGCATCAATCGCAAACGCTCTGCATGCAGCGTCTTTGGGGCGTTTGCGCTGTGATTCTTGTTTTATTGATGGGAATCACATGCACAAATCGCGCTGAAATCGTGAAATTTTACCAGTGAATCGCAATAGCGGACCTAAACGCGATCCGGGCCTTACTCTGATGCAGCATAGATCAGCCGTGATCATGTGCACCCAACTGGGGGAGATTAAGCTGTCATGACATTGGCTCATGATCATGTAATCACTACAATCATAGTGATCACAATGGCAGCAGCTGCAGCAACAACTATCACCTCTTTTCATTCCCACAGTGATCTTCAGTCCCCTTCATGCAGATCGGCATCCAGGCTCCATTACCATACTGCTTCTAGTGTTGGGACCTGGCTTGAGGACGTCGTTGTTATAAACTGTTCTAATCACCTTTTTCCGGCACCAGCAACTTCTTATAGTTGCGTCTCACGGACTGTGAGATAACTTGACTCTCAACACAGCAAGCAGGAGATAGACTTTCTCAGGCTTCTTCAATATTCACGTTATTTATTCAGGAAACAGAAATACAGATAGATTGCAGTTCATCATATCCTAGCCACGCCAATCTACATGTTGCGTTACAAGCTTCTTGATTAAACTTCCTGCTGAAGTCAATCAGGTACCTTCTTTCTAACCTACGTTACACTAGACTACCTATGTACAGCATACATTATATCAGATTACATATAGAATGAAAAATACTTAGAGGTTCCAGTCAGCATTGAGAGCTAGTGTGAAAGTAAGAAGCAGAGTGAGCTCCCATCGCTCACTCGGGCTTTAATACCGACTAGAAAAGAGTTAAATATGACATCATCTTCGCCATCCCCTAGATCAGACTATTGGTGGACCCACTCGTGGTGTCATCATACACACCTACTCGATTAATATTCAATGCGGCTTTTGACATACATACAAGAATTTGGTGTTTAGTAAATATGGCTGATGTTTATTGTTCTAGTGGTGTACATGCACAGGTCAGGGAGACCTGTGGCCTTGTCCATAGAACAGCTTCTTGGTATGTTCTAGTTCTGACAGAACTGAAGATTTTCTCTCTAAGATAAAATCCCCTTAAAGGGCAGGTCTGCTCCCCAAGCCTTTTTGACTAACTCAGTCCAAAGAACTGAGGCCTACTTAAATTATAACAGTCGTCAAATCAGTACCCGGTACTTAGCAGCAGTAGGAGGCTCTATGTCCATCTGAGAGAGGAGGGTGAGCTGTAACTAGGGAAGGTGAGTAAATACTTACCCGCATGCCGATCAGGACCATTGGGGGTGCCAATGACCACCGGAGGGGCTATGGGGGCCACTGACCACCAGGGGGAGCAGTGGGGGACCACTGACCGACATAGGGAGGGAGCAGTGACCACCAGGGGGAGCAATGGGGACTACTGACCACCAGGTGGAACAAAGGGGGGGCCCTAACCACCAGGGGCAGCAATGGAGGGGGGCACTGACCTTATGAGGTTTCCTGCTGGATCCCCTAAAGTAGACTAGCGCCAGTGGCAGTGCTTCAGCATTGGTGCAAAGGCCAGAGTTATATAAACCCTGGCCAAATAGAGCTCAGTGCTCTTTGATAATTTCACAGCCACAGCATGCTCCAGCTACCAGTCCTGTCCACCAGTCTGCTACTAGTCCAGCCTGTTTGTCGGCTACCAGTCCTGTCTGCTTACATGTCAGGTGGCTAGCAGTCCTGTCTGTCAGTCATTGAACACAAGTAAAGAGGCGTGCAGCCCTGATCAGATTTCCAACAAGCCCCTGTCAATTTTTTTTTTTTTTTTTTGTGGTGTCTGTAAGTGGCAAAGGGGTACTGGAGGACACTGTGGAAAGCCTCTACAGGATCCAGAGGCTTCACTCTTCTTAGGTAAGTATGTGGTTTTTGACCCAAACTTTAGCTTGTTCCCGGGTGTAGATGCACGCTGTAGGATGTGTGCAGCCCGGCCAGTGCCTGCACAGTAAAGCCCGACTCCGGCGACCCGGAAGACGGTCGCGGGGGGTGACCGGCATCAGGGCAGGTAAGAGTATATGCCTACGTTTCTGTTACTAATTTCACATCTGGTATCATTTAAAGCAGCTGCAGTGATTCCTAGTGGGTTCCAGGCCTCAAACTCTCACAACTGCTTGCTACTGCCTGGTAACTGCTCACTGCCACCTGGTAACTGCTTGTGGAAATGAGCCCTAAAAGTTGTAGTGTGCTGTCCCTTTGATAACTGTTGAAACTGCAACCAATCATGTTAGCAGAATTTCCCAGTGAGGTTTCAAATTAAATTGTATTAGTGAAAATTGGCTGAAACTGTATTTGATCCATCCAGTTTCATGGCTCAGGGCTAGTGCACACCAAAACTGCTATAGAAATCGCTAGCAATTTGTGATTTTGGTTTTGTGAACTTATTTTTAAAGTGATTTTTGAATAAAATAGCTTTTTTAATCATACAACAAAGAGCTGTTCAGTGAAATGATAGTACAGTGGAATCTTGGTTTGCGAGCATAAACATTTGTTCCACAAACATGCTTGTAATCCAAAGCACTCTTATATCAAAGCAAATTTCTCCATAAGCTTAATGGAAACTCGGATGATTCAATTTAAAAATATTTGTAGAACAATATTTAATACAAAATATTACAGGGTTTGGACAAAATAATGGAAACACCGAACATATTGACATCATAATCTTTGAACATGTTTTAAGCAATCAAAACTTGACATATGTTAATTTTGTTTACAGGTAGTCCCCGGTTTAAGAACGCCCGACTTTCGAACGATCCGGCGATACGAGCGCCTGCCGACCCGCCGCGATGACGTCACGCAGCTGGGGACTACCTATTTTGCTGCTGTTCCGAGTGCGAGTAGGCGCAGCGGAAGCCAGATAGGGGACATCTCACCTGTTCCATGGTGGTGTAACGTCCCATCGTGCTGCTCAGAAGCTGCGCGGCCCGTCCTCTCTCTCTCTCCGTTCACTGTTCCATGGGCGGCTTCTCATGCGTCACATAATGACGCAATCAGGAGAAGCCCCCCTAGGGGCAGCTCCTCCTGATGCGTCATTATGCGACGCGTGAGAAGCCGCCGAGGGGGTTTGGGGGGGACAGTGAACTGAGAGAGAGGACGGGCCGCGCAGCTTCTGGGCAGCACGGTGGGACGTTACACCACCATGGAACAGGTGAGATGTCCCCTATCTCTGCTTCCGCTGCACCTACTCAGCTTAAAGAATGGGGGCAAAGGTTGCACATTGGAGACACAAGGAGGCACATGGGAGACACACAAGGGAGACACAATGGAGACCAAGGAGACACGGGGGCCAGAGATGAGCCAGAGGGGGGGGGGGGGGACACTGGAGGCACAAAGGACAGAAATGGCACAGCGTCCCGACTTAAAAACTGATTCAGGTTAAGAACGAACCTACAGTCCCTATCTCGTTCGTTAACCGAGGACTACCTGTATTATTTTTATTTGATATGTTTAGTTAAAATAGTTTTTTACAGATATTTAAACCAAAGTTGGTTATAATTTATAAAAATGGCAGACCTCTCAGACTTTCAAAGAGGCCAAATTGTTGGTGCTCGTATGGCAGGCACTACTGTAACAGAAACTGCCCGAATGCTTGGCATTTCAAGAGGTACTGTCTCAAAAGTAATGAGTGCCTTTGAAAGCGAAGGAAAAACATCCTCGGCAAAGCACAGTTGTGGCCGAAAGACGAAGTTGTCTGAGAGACTGTCGGACTCTAAATCGAATTGTTAGAAAAGCTTGCAAGACCACGGCTCCTAAAATCACTGCAGAGCTGAATGAACACCTACAAAAACCAGTTTCCACAAAAACTGTTCAGGAACTGCACAAATCTGGATTCCACGAAAGAACTGCAATTAGAAAACCTCTGCTCTCAAAGACAAATGTTTCTAAGGCATACATTTGAAATCTGCGCAGGTAGACTTGGGCACAGGATACAGCCGGTATATGGCTGATCCCGCTTCTGCACAAGTCCGGGCCCTGTTAATTACCATTTCCCCTCCAGGCTGCCATGGATAGTGAGGAATGATATAATTCTGCTTCCAGCTATTGCTGGAGGCCGAATTATTGTGTTTTAAAAGCAACTTCGGCTCCGTCTTCTGACAGCGCCGACGTTGCTCACTGAGCGCTGCTATAGCTGTAATTCCTATTACAGTCTATGGTGGTGCCAGCTGCACCCAAATCTACCTGCGCTGAAAAGCACTGCTCCGGTTCAAAGCGTTTAGAGTGGTGTAGAAACCACCAGAATTGGTCCCTCGAGCAGTGGAAAAATTTGATTTTCTCTGACGAATCATCGTTTACCTTATTTCCGACCTCCGGCCCAGTGTACGTTTGGAGACAGCCGAGAGAAGCATTTCGTCCAGACTGCCTTCTCCCAACCGTAAAACATGGCGGGGGTTCTGTGTTGATCTGGGGTGCTATTTCTTGGAAATCCGCCAGGGCAATGATTACCCTTCATGGAAGAATTAACAGCCGAGACTATTTAGGAATTTTGGGCAACCAAGTTCATCCTATGGTTCAAGTACTGTTTCCGGAGGGGAATGCCATCTTTCAAGATAATAATGCCCCAATCCATACAGCTAGAATTGTTAAAGAATGGCACGAGGAACATTCTAATGAAGTTGAGCATCTCATCTGGCCACCACAATCCCCAGACCTCAACATTGAGCATTTATGGTCGTTATTATAGATTCAAGTCGATTTCCGCCGCCATCGTCTCTAAAAGAACTGGTGGATGTTTAAACTGAAGAATGGGCTAAAATTCCTTTGGAAACCATTCACAATTTGTATTAATCAATAACTCAGAGAATTGAGGCTGTAATTGCCGCAAAAGGTGGACCTACTCCATATTAAAATATATTTTGTTGATTTTCAAGAGGTTTCCATTATTTTGTTCAACTCCTGTGTATATAAAGTAAAAATGAAGAAAAAGTTTTTCACTATAACAGAATCATTGATATTTGTTAGCTCACACCAACTTTTTTTTTATTATTATTATCCAATGACAGTTGCTTTTGCCTACTTTTAAAGATTTGACTGAAATGTAACATTATACAGTCCCTAAAGCATGGAACCCACTAGCAGTTTGTTATTAAGCTATTTTTAAGTTCTTGTGATTTGAAAAGCTCTTGCTAATATAATGTTATGGTTGTGATCCCACTTGAGGGCTGTTTTTTTTTTAAATCCCTCATTGCATTGTATTTGCAAGAGCTTTGCAAATCATTAGTGTGACGCCGTCGATATGACATATCGAATGCGTCATGGAGTTACCAACGTTAGTTCTTCGCAAACCACCCAAACTGACAGTTTTTTGGGTTTAAATACACTTTTTTTTTTTCCTTCACCAAAGGGCTGGAGAAATCTTTTCATGGCCAGTTAATTAGCCTGCTGTTGAAAAGATTCTCTGCCAGCACAGGGGACCCCCTGAGGTGTTTATGACCTCATCCATCAGGTAAAGGGTAGATATCAGTTGACAGAAGCTCATAAATGTTAGCTCCTCCAGACTGCTAGGAACCGATCACAGCAGGGGGTTCTCTCAGGATTACCTCAGCTGAAGGATCAAGGAGATTCCATCTCCCAGCTGACCTTTCTGTGATCTCACAAATATGAAATCCATCTTTTGCCATAAAGATGGCTTTCCAAATAGGCAACGGCCTAAAGAACCCGCTTATTCTGAAATTCGGAACCAACCACACGATTGGATGTTTCTGAATTCAAGGTAAGCCCTGCCAAAGCAGAGATATACATTTTGGGGTCACCGTTCACTCTAAACCCCCCAAGTTTGGTATCAACGTTCTTGATAAATTCTGACAAACCTAAAAATGTTATTAGATTTAACACAACTTGTACGGTTTGCAGATGAGCACACTTATCATGATTCAGGTAAAATTTTGTCTCTCTGAGAGGGGCAGAGATCTCCTATTCCAAAGAGGTGTGTGATCCACGCCCCCTAACCCCTCCTTGCTGGAGTGGGGGCTATAACCAGACAGAGCCCAGAAAGCTCTGTGTCCTTTACCTTCAATCTGATGCCTAGTAACATCCTGGCAGCCCGCAAGGACGCGGGCAAACCCTCCCTCTTGGAACTTCCTAACAAAGGCCTGTTGGCCGCATGGCAACCGCCATTTTGGGACTTTCGCCAAAGACTTGCGATTGCCGCATGGACTACCAATAACGGTATTTGAACTGTATATTAAGACATTCTGTTCTCTTTTCCTCTCTTCTCTCTGTCAATCAATCTGTTCTAAAATAAGCTGTGTGTATGTAGTTTAGAAATAAACTAACGATTTTATCGTTCAGTCTTGTGCCTGTTCTGGTCATCTGATTGCTGCTATAACGAATCTGCCCTCTGAAGAGTCAGTCATACTACCGCATTGTTTTATGATTTGCTTATAAATTGTTGATTTGCTAGCTAGGTTGTAAATAACCGTTTCTTCCTTCTAGGATTAGCTAGTACCAGATTTCCTGTGCGAAATCGATAACTTCGTTTCTCGATTATAAATACAATTCGAGATTGCATCATATAGGGACCCAGTAACCTTTCTTTAACGTCACATTGCTCACAGTC
This sequence comes from Hyperolius riggenbachi, assembly GCF_040937935.1. Classification (NCBI taxonomy): domain Eukaryota; kingdom Metazoa; phylum Chordata; class Amphibia; order Anura; family Hyperoliidae; genus Hyperolius; species Hyperolius riggenbachi. The sequence continues at coordinate 199,088,439 of NC_090646.1, forward strand.
TTTAAGCCGTTGGAAGTGACTATTCCCCGAACGGTGACTTGAGCGTGTTGAACGTGATTGGGCTGGCTACCGTATTATGATAGCGGGAGTCTCTTTCCTCCCTGAACTTGAGAGAGTGGTGGCAGTTTACTTTATTTACCCGATTTCCAGCGCGAAATCGATATTTTTTGTTTACCGATTGTACATACAATCAGAATTGTACATGTATGGGCACCTCCAACCAATCTTAACCGTTTACTACGCACACAGTGAATTTGCCTCCAGCAGTCTCTAGTGCATGAGACCTGCATGGCAACAGTGGCCTAGTAATACGGGATTGGTGGAGGTTTGTCCCATTACATATTGTCGGCAGCTGCGCGACCAATCTTTATTGTCAGTCTGTTCACCGTACTTCCTGCGTATGCTAACGGGAGCAGATTAGACGGGATTGGCACGCTCTGTCGCCTTTTCTTCTTACCTCTGACGATCCAGCAACCGGTCTCGTTGTCCGTCTGCACCCGTACTTCCTGCGTACGCTAACGGGAGCAGATCTCGACGGGATCGCGGGGCTGGATTGTCACAATTAGCGCTTAGAAAAGGCCGCTAGTTGGTTTGAGCCTTAGCTTAGATTAAAGTGTACCTGAGATGAGGGAAAATAGGTTTTATATATACCTAGGGCTTCCTCCAGCCCCTTCTGTGCAGTTGCTCCCTCGCTGCGGTCCAAAGCCTCCTAGAACCTCCGGTAGCGATTCCGTTCTTCGCAGCCAGTCGGCGCAGTATGCGCACCTGGGAGTGTGCTATGCCTGCGCAGTATGCTCCCGGAGCACACTGTTGTGCCACGCAGTACGCTTGACTGGCCACGGAGAACGCTGCTGCTACCTGATGATCTAGGAGGCTTTGGACAGCGCCGAGGGAGCTATCTGCATGGAGAGGGCTGGAGAAAGCCCCAGGTGTGTATAAAACTTTTATTTCCCCTAGTCTCAAGATCACTTAAAGAGGCACTGTAACGAGAAAAACGTCCCCTGGGGGGTACTCATTTCAAGAGGGGGAAGCCTCAGGATCCCAGTGAGGCTTCCCCCGTCATCCTCTGTCCCACGGGGGTCTCGCTGCAGCCCTTCAAAGCCGGCGCGACAAATCCAACAGCCTGTTCAATATTTACCTTTCCAGGCTCCAACGGGGGCGCTGTTTCGGCTCTTCTGACGGAGATAAAGTTTAGTCAATCAAACACATTTTTTTATAGGAAAATATATATATATATATATAGAAAGGGGGACAAAGTCCTGAAAGGACAAATAATGTGGAAAGAGGGGCAGGGCTCCCAAAGAGGGACAGTTGGGAGCTATGCAAAATACATAAAATGTTTTGCTTGTTTATGCAAAAGCGCTCTTAAACAAAGTTATTCTTAATCCAAGGTTTTACTGCAATTCCGTCTTGCATTTGGAAATCTATGGAGGAGATTTTTTTTATTTCTACATTTTTGTTTACATAAATTTCAGTATTTTAAGCATTTGTTTAAAAAAAAATGATACGCATATAAGAGCTGTACGTGAATTTGGGCTTCAACATTTAAATAACCAGTTGATTTAATTCTTTAAACCTGATTGCCTTTCTGTTGTTCTAAACTTCTTTTATTAGTTCACAATTTCCGAATAGCGGCCCTGTTCTGAGCTACAGACAAGCCTCTGTCCTGTGATTGGCTGGCCAATGTGTTGATATGGCACTTTGCAGCATGTATTATGTGTTCGTCCCGGTGAAGGGCAGCACTTCCTGTGTGTAGTGAGACAGTGCGGAAGGATCGTGCGGTGGCCGTGGTGTAGGCAGCTCTATGCTTCCTGTAGGGTGCGGAAGGATCTGTGTATTCCTCCGCCCCTTGCACACACGCACTGTATCCCCGCTTCCTCCTCTGTCTGCACTGCTGTGACTCAATGTGAAGCACCAGCTCCGGGATAAACATGGCGACATCGCTGCATGAGGGACCCACCAATCAGCTCGATCTTCTAATCAGAGCCGGTAAAGCACAGCCCGGGGCGTGCATGCTTGGAGGCGAGGGGAGGGGGCGCGGATCCTGGCCGTGCAGCAGTAGTGGTGAGCATGCACGGCCAGCCTCGGCCCTGTGTGCAGAGCATTGGCTGGGATGGGGAGGGCTAGGATGTGGCTGCGCACGCTCTGCCTGCAGGGAGGGATGGGGAGTAGTGTAGGAAGTGGTGATCACCTTGGCTGGGCACCGCTTATGCATGGGAGGGGTGAGGATGTGTGATGTGCATGCAGCCAGCTCTGCTGGTACTAGTGATCCTGCAACCAGGAAGTGTGTGGATTGTTGTCTGCTGCCACGCTGTCTGGCTGTGCGGTGCTCTCCTGGCGCCTCCTGCGGGCTGGAGCTCATCTCTATCATGCGGGAGAAGCTTGGAAGCCTCGGCCAGAGCCGATCACTGACATTGGGCCACAGATGTCATTAGTTACCGCTGTGTGCCTCACTGCCTCTGATCCCTGCAGCCAGGCGTGCACATCTCCTGATTGCAGACAACCCCTTATGTTAGGGCAATATATAGCCGACATATTGCTGTGTATGGGCTTCGCGCTGGGCGCTTGGCCCTCATCCATCCTGTAATAACGGGGGATTTTCGGAACCAGTCAGGGTGATTTGTACAAGGTGTAACACGGCGCAGCGCATTAGTGCTGAACGTTTTATTGTTTTTTTTGCATAAAGAATATTTTATGTAACGTTGAAAAAAACCGTTCGATAGCGGAAGCTTGGAGATCAAACGGGCTGGAGGGCTCGGGTGATGGGCAGCCGCTGTCAGCCAATCCTTGCGCGGGGATGGTTCGAAATCCGAGGGCTGACCTATAGCGGTTCTGCGGAGAAGCTAGGCTGAGGGCCAATGAGGGCTGAGAGCGGCTTTGATTGGCAGCGGAGTGTGAGCTCACAATGCGGATGGAATTGGAGGGAAGAGAAGAGATGTAAACACGGAAGTGAGGGGTGGGGCTTCAGCACCTGGGACACTGCAGCGCTCTAGACACGTGAAGTGTCCACGGTGCGTTTCTCAGTGGCCTTGCAGTCTGGCAGCTTTCCTGTCAGATTTCAACGGCCTGCAGTCTGGTTATCATTACTGCTAACGGTTTATTGCTGTCACAATGTAACTTTTGTAGCATATCAATGTATAACCTAAAGTAAATTCAGTTTGTGTTTGATGCATTTTTCAAATGAAATTAATGCTTTTGGTGTATTATTTCAATGGCAGAGCACCACTCTTGCACTCTGCTTCAGTTAGTAGCAGTGCACCACACATCCTAGACACATTAGTTGGACATTTGTTTGCAATTACACTACACTTGTGTGTTTTATGCTGGACAGGGCACTACTCTTCTTTGCAACATTAGTTGCACATTTATGCTTGATGATGGCACCACACTTTGACCCTAGTCTACTTTAGCGGACCCAGTAGACCATACATTTGGCGGATGGTTGACCATCCAATTTGATTATAATCAAATGGAAATCAGTGCCGCCAAGTTGCATGCACTAGGGACAATGCAACCAATTATGGGCTGAATTTGGTCGCATGTGTCGGTTGGGCATGCTGCAAGATATAGGGCTGACTTGCTCGATTGGGTGTGCGGCGGTAAACAAGCAATATCAGGACGATAAATATATATATATTGCTAAAGTAGAACATATGCTGACAAAAATCTATCTGGAATTAGTCAAACGTTGCACTTTCGTTGAGTCTCGCTACTTGCCTACAAGGTGCTGCTCCCCCCCCCCCCCCCCACCCCTGGTCCATATGGGACCTGCCATGGTCTTTAGAGAGGATCCACTGCTGCTGAATTTTTTACTTCCTGGCAGGGTCTTGCGCATGTGATCAAATCCATGCCGGGAGTTTCAGTCCATGGATGCAAGTACAGAGATGTTCGCGTATCCATGAACATCTCCCAGCATGTATTGTGGCTTGTGCAAGACACTGTCAAAATGTTGAAATTGGTAGCTGCGGGTCTCGCCTCGAAGAACATGGCTAAAGTAGCACAGTATTTTTGCTACTCATTTCTTCAGGACAATAGGCAGAGTGAAATGAGGTCTTGCTGTTGGAAGCATTTTCTTTAAACACCATCTTGGAGCTCTTTCACACAATATGCTCTGCTGTCAGGTCTGACACTGCACATGATGTGATATGCATGGTTAGATGTCCATAGACTTGCTTTTGGTCTTAAGGTGGCCATACACTGGCCCGATTCGCGGCCGTTTCGACAGCAGATTCGATCCTGGGATCAAATCTGCTGCCAATCGTTCGCGCTAAACGCACCCGCCGATCGCGCCGTGCGGGAAATTACCCTCGATCGCCCGCGGGTAGGGAGCGCGTCGCTAGCGGCATCCGATCAGGTATACATTGCCTGACGCTGGCTCCCGGCCGTCTTCTCCGCATCTTCTCCGCGCTGCATCCGCTCCATCCCGGCGCTTCCTGTCACTGCAGTGACCAGGAAGTTCAAATAGAGGGCGCTCTATTTGAACTTCCTGGTCACGGAGTGACACAGGAAGCGCCGGGATGGAGCGGGTGCAGCGTGGAGAAGATGCGGAGAGGATGCCCGGGAGCCAGCGTCAGGTAATGTATGCGCGGGGGGGGGGGGGGGGGGCAGGCGGCAGCGGCGGCTCCACAGATTGTGATTGGTTTCAGGCTGAAATCCACCAATTCACAATCTGTTTGCAGTAAAGGCAGCCATACGATCCCTCTCTGATCAGATTCGATCAGATAGGGATCTGTCAGCTGGTCGATCTAATGGCAAATCGACCATTGTATGGCTACCTTTAGATCATTGCATAGTTGATCCATTGCCATTACACTGAGAAGGGCACATAATCTGCCCGGCAACTGATTTGCTAGTGCATCGCTTTCACTGTAAACCACCCCTTAAAGCGGGCGTGTTACCATAGAAATCAAATTTCAACAGCAACTGGTTTGAGAGTATAAAGTGATAAAGATGCTAATCCTGCATTCAAAAGTTTCAAAACTCTTCCTGCTGTTATGATATAGAGTTATCACATACTTAAGTAGTTAAGGAGCACTGGCCCTTTAGTAGTCAGTAAACAGTTGCATGCTGGGGCTTCTTTTTATCTATAATATATTCCTCCTCTACCCTTTATTTCCCTGCCAGCTGCTTATCTGAAACCCGAACCCGATTTGCATAGATAACTGGAGTTGCTTAAAGGTAGCCATACACTGGTCGATTTGCCAACAGATTCGACCAACAGATAGATCCCTCTCTGATCGAATCTGATCAGAGAGGGATCGTATGGCTACCTTTACTGCAAAAAGATTGTGAACAGATTTCAGCCTGAAACCGATCACAATCTGTTGTGGTGGTGGTGCTGCTGCCGCCGCTCCCCCGTCGCATACATTACCTGCTCCGCTGGCGCGACTGCCCCCGGTCACCGCTGCTCCGTCTCCGCTCTGGTCTCCAGGTCCGGCATGCTTCACTTCTTCTAGCCTGGCAGGAAGTTTAAACAGTAGAGCCCCCTCTACTGTTTAAACTTCCTGCCGGGCTAGAAGAAGTAGTGAAGCATGCCGGACCCGGAGCCCAGCGTGGAGACGGAGCAGCGGTGACCGGGGGAGCAGGTAATGTATGCGGGCTCTATTCCGTCGGTCGTCGGGTACTCGAACGCCGCTAGCGACGCGCTCCCTACCCGCGGGCGATCGACGGTAATTTTCCGCACGAAGGGATCGGACGAAATGGATTGAAATTCGACGTGTTGCGGAAACTATGTGATGGCAGATTCGATCCCAGTGATCGAATCTGCTGTCGATCTGGCGGGAATCGGCCTAGTGTATGGCCAGCTTAACTCCTAATGCTTTATTTCTTAGCTGTACTACACAACCAATTCATTACTGTATATTATAATTTTTTTTCGCCTCAGTGTCTCTTTAAGCAATGCCAGTTGCCTAGCTATCCTGCTGATCCTATACCTCTTGATACTTTTAGCCATAGACCCTGAACAAGCATATGCAGATCAGAGGTTTTTTAACATTGTCACTCAGATTGTACAAAATTAGCTGCATGCTTGTATCTGGTGTTATTCAGATATTACTGCAGCCAAAAATCAAGGCTCTTATGCTAGATGCACACCATACAATTTTCTGGCAGATTTACCTGCAAGATTGATTATTTCCAACATGAATTTCGATTGATTTTCCAATTGATTTGTAGACCATTATTTCGATCGATTTTCACAGAAGTGAATGGAAAATTTGGAAATCGGTCGAAATTCAGATCGGACATGTTGAAAATAATCGATCTGGCAGGTAATTTTGCCATAAAATTTTATGGTGTGTACCTAGCATTAAAGGGATCCTTAAGCCTAACAAAAAAAATAGTTTTACTCACCTGGGGCTTTTACCAGGCCCCAGCAACCTTCCCGTGCCCTCGCAGTCTCTCTTGGATCCCTGCTTCCCACGCCGCCAGCTAGTTACGTTTTCGGCTGACAGGCTCACTGCACCTGCGCGGGCAAGGCCATGCACCTCCTTTGCGTTCCCATCCGCAATAGCGCTATTGCGAACGGGAACGCGAAGACTACGCATCGTCAGGCCTGGCGGCGAATCGAAAATAGCTGGCTGCGGAGAGGAGAATCCGTGAGTGACTGCGATGGCACGGGGCTTCTACACGGGTCTGGTAGAAGCCCCAGGTGAGTAAACTTTTTTTGTTTGTTTGTTTTGTTAGGCTTTAGTGTCTCTTTAACCTCCTTAGCGGTAACCCCGTGCTGGACACTGGGTAAGCCGCCGGAGGGTGCCGCTCAGGCCCTGCTGGGCCGATTTTCATAATTTTTTTTTTTTGCTGGACGCAGCTAGCACTTTGCTAGCTGCGCCAGCACCCCGATCGCCGCCGCCGCGCGCCTGATCGCCGCTATCCGGTGCGGCGCGCGCCCCCCCCCCCAGACCCCTGCGCTGCCTGGCCAATCAGTGCCAGGCAGCGCCAAGGGGTGGATCGGGTCACCCAATGACGTCGGTGACGTCATCCCGCCTATCTTTGAACGGGATTTCCTGATCGCCTATCGCCGGAGGCGATCGGCGGGGCTGGGGGGATGCCGCTGAGCAGCGGCTATCATGTAGCGAGCCCTGGGCTCGCTACATGATTTAAAAAAAAAAAAATTAAAAAAAAACTGCTGTTCTGCCCCCTGGCGGTATTTTTCATACCGCCAAGGGGGTTAAATTGGTAGCTGGCAGCAAATGGAAATTACATTTTTGATATTGTGCTGATTCTATGTACACATGAGATATCATTTTAACAAAGGTGGTTATGTTTTAGGCTGGTTTCACAGTGGGACGTTAAAGTCTCACGTTACAGCAGCCAGTAACGCAGCCTAACTCACAGCACTGTAAAAGCAATGTGCTGTTCACAGTGCACACGTTGCGTTACATTGTAACGCAGCACGTTTAAGCAAAGTGCTGCATGCTGTACGTAATACTGGCCTAAGCCACGTTAGACTGTTTGCACATGCTCAGTAATGTTGGAGGAGGAGGTCTCCCCTCCTTCTCCTCGCCAGCCACATGGCTAATTAATATTCACTGCACTGTGGTGACTCGTGGTGGGACTGTAGTGTTGTCCGTATCATGAACGAATCGTTCATTTGATCCGGATCTTTTTCGTGAGTTGAATCATCCGGATCATCACAATGAAAGATTCGGTTCACAGTGGATGTCTGTCTGGAAGTAACCGAAACATACAGAAAGTCCTGTCCTGCTAGTCATTTCACCCAGTCTGCTTCCCTAGTAAAATGATTCGGTTCAAAGATCCGGATCTTTTCAATGAGCTGATTCAAATGATCCGAATCCTTAAAAAGATCTGCACTTCCTATCACTAACCTGGAGCGGCTGCTTTGAGAGCTGCATAACGCAGCTCAATCTGATGTCCAACTTCAACACCACCATGCGTTGCGTTAGGGGCACGTTATGCGACCTTAACGTCCCCTAAAACGCAACGTCTTGGTGTGAAAGTAGCCTTAAAGTAATACCCTCCCTTACAAGCCAGCATCACAGCAGACTTAGTATCCTTCCCCCTAACATGCCAGCATGTCTACTCTAAGGGCTGATTCACACTACAAGAGTTATTTAAATGCCGAAGATTTTAAATCTCTTGCGAATGCAATCCGATATAGGATTTTTACAAAATCACATCGCTCCAGTGAGAACACACATAGAACATTAGCAAGTGCTTTTAAAATCACAAGCGCTTAGAAAAGCTCCTGTAGTGTGAATGAGCGCTAAGGGCTGATCACACTAAAAGAGCTTTTTAAACGCTAGAGATTTTAAAAGCTCTTGGTAATGCAATGCTATGAGGGATTTTTACAAAATCACATTGCTCCAGTGTGAACACACATAGGATAACATTAGCAAGAACTTTTAACATCACAAAGCGCTCAGAAAAGCTCTTGTGTTTCCAGCCTTAGGGCTTGTTCACACTACAACAGGAGGTTTTTTTTTGGGGGGGGGGGTCGTTTTAGTATTTTAAAAAAATTGCTCCCATTGACTTGCATGAAATTTGCTGCAATTGCAATGTTTCGAAACATTTTACACCGATTGTAATGCAAGTCAATGGGAAATTTTAAAAAAATAAATGAAAACCACCCGAAAAATGCTCTCCAGTTTGACCAGGTCTGTGGGGTCTGTACAAAAATCTTCCAACTACTCAGTTTATGAAACCACCAACGTTGACTCCATTTACCCAAAATGGCTCCGACTCCTCGACTCCGATTCCTTTGTCTAATACTTACGAGGGCTTTTGTACAAAAATCATCTGACTCCTCAGTTCATGAAATCACCGACTCAGTCTCTGGGTAACCAAAATTGCTCCAACTCCGACTCCACAACCCTGAGTGTGACGAGGCCCTACTCAGCCCTAATCTATTTCCTACGGTGTACAAGTGGAATGCAACTGCACACGGAATGTGGTGGTGTTGCCAGGTTGTATGTTCTTCATCTTCACCTTTTTTTACGAATCTAGAGTACTTGTAGTTTTGATGTGGCTTGAGAGGGGCTGTCTCTGGGTGGGATCGTGTGAAGGCAGGGATGAGGACATCACATGGCACTTCTGAAACTAAGAGAAAAGTAATTGAAAGAAACTAATGAAATGGGTGATTGTATCCAATATGTAGGGAAAAAATCCTCCACCCTTGCATTCAAAGGGAACATAGTGAGAGGGATATGGAGGCTGCCATATTTTTACTTTTATACAGTACTGGTTGCCTGACTGTACTGCTGATCGGAATATGCCGGAACATTTTTTTGACTAAATCACGAAAGCTGTGCATATTCGAACTAGTATTTTTGCTATATTGGCAGGTTACAATGAATGTTTTAACAGTTTTTGCTCCATACCTTTGCAAAGAAACACCGCACCGCATGTTTCTGCTAATTGGGTTGCTGCATTACTCTATAGTCTTGGTCAAAGCCTCATAGAATAATAGTCTGACGACTTTTTTTTTTTTTTCCTTCCTAGTTTGTGTAAAGGCTTATACCATGTCCCGATTATTTGCGTGATTGTTCCGACGACCAGCAACTTTTTGAGCGCTGAGATAGTTTGTGTCCTTGTGATGTGGGTACACGTGCACCATTATGCAAACTGTTTAGCGGCGGTTACGCCCATCACATTGGATCTTTAAGACTCCTGCGCAAAATACTGCGATCGTTTAACCTCTCGTTTGCACTAGTCATGGTGCCGTTGCTTTTTCCCACTGGTTGGAGATAGATTGGGGAATGCTTTTTGTCAGGTGGTGCCACTGTGAGGTTCCCTGATCCATCTTCAGGTGAGTATCCAGCTTAAGAGGCTTTAGGCTATGTACGCATGCTGGGTTAAAGGCCGAGTGTAGCAAGTGTATGGCAGAGCCCTAACGTCACCTAAAGACCCGGTATGCTGCATCTTTAGCGAGGTCCAATGTCAGACTGACCCCCGCGTGCATGGTTCTCTTTATTTATTGTATTTATAAAGCGCCAACCTATTACGCAGTGCTGTACTTTACTTATTTTAGGGCTCAGGCACACTATAAGCTTTTTTCTCAGCGCTTTTTGGCCATCATAGCTTTTTTGAGAGCTTTTTTTTTTTTTAAATGCTCTAATTGATTTATATTAAAATCATTGTAAAATTGTGCAGTTTTATGGCAATTTTACCGCAATTTTAATATAAGGCAATGGGTGCAGGTGATTTTTTTTGTTTTGTTTGTTTTTTACAAAGCTCTCAGAAAGCTCTGATGGCCAAAGAGCACTCAGAAAAGCACTTATAGTGTGTCTGAGCACTTACCCTGCCTGCCGGGGCCTTTTGTCATGCCTACCCCAATAGCACCAGACACTTCTCTAGCTTCTAGTCAAGTGTTGGGTATGAGTTTGCAAGGTGTTTATCCCTAAGGTTTTTTTTTTTGTTTTGTTTTTTTTGATACTTATAACATTTACCAAGGGGAGGGGCTTCCTGGTGTTTACTTCTGGTGCCTTTTGCGTTCCACACAAACAGCCGTGAATACGGCTTCTTCCAGCCATACATCGTGTGCCTGCCTAATTTCTCTGTAGTTTGTGATTAGACGATGCCCCTGTGCCAGGGAGCGTGGGGAGCAGTAGGGAAGTGTAGTACTTGAATGGTTTTGGAGTTCAGTACTGCCCTCCCCCCCCCCCCCCCCCCATCATGTCTTCTGTGTAGGGGAATACAAAGCTTTTACTTGAATCTGTTTACAGGGTGTTCTATCCTTGCCTGACCTGCACTTAGTTACCTGGTGGCTTCACTTTTCCAGTGTTCTTTCTTGGGAACTCTGTACACTATTTACGGTAGCTTTGTTCTGGCAGCTCTGCCTTCTATCAGCACTCCCAACAACTTTTTAAGTGGAAGTTTTTACAGCTTGTTTAGTGCAGTCTTCAGTATTTTCACTGTTCAAAGTGAAAAGTGTTGAATTGGTCTTTTTTTTTTTTCATGCTAGGAAAAGTGCCTGTCCGGGTTTTATTTATTTATTTTTCGCCTTGATGAGCACATTCGAAGCGGCTCCTGTTCTCCTCAGTATGTTTCTAGCATAGTGATATCCATAGAAACACCTACTAGTGACTGATTACCCAGAACAAGCTTGCATATTCTTGGCAGCCTGCCAACTTCGGCCACTCTTTGGAAAAGCCGTAACTGCTTATTGTCCTGTTGGAAGTGTGAACTACTCAGTGTGCTGTTCCAGCTTCCCAGGGTTACCCAGAGATTCCAGCTGCTTGCCTGTAACTCTTTCATGGCTGCAAGTGTCTCTAGCTGTCAGTTTATTTCCTGAAACTTGATCTGGCATTTTGTTTTCTGGCTCCCAGTGCAGCCCCATTCAGGGTTGTAGTGATCTGAATGAATGAGCGCATTCATAACTTAATGTTCCACTGTAATTTCATTTTTGCTTCCTAACAAGTTTACCAAAATAGGAATAAACTTTCATTAAAGAAGATAAATACTTTCTTTCACCCTTTTCATGAGCTGATTGTTGAAACCAGTTGTGTTTTAATAATAGTTGATTCTAGTGAGCTTAATTGAATTGCTTTTTATTGCAATTCTTCTGCCATTTAGTAACTGTTTTATAAGTGGTAATCCAGGAATTGTAAGACGTCATGGATCCCTAAATCTGCCCAGACACTATCTGTGCAGAGTTTGTACATTCTCTGTGTTTGCATAGGTTTCTTCCTGGCACTCCTTTCTTCCACATCCCAAAAACGAACGGGTTGAACATGAGACAATGATGGACTATGGTAGGGATTCAGTTGTGCGCTCCTCTGAGTGACAGTTGGTGTATATTTGTCGTCAGTATGTAAAAGCGCAGTAGATGATGGCACTATATAAATACACAGTAATGATTCTCAATGACTCCACATTTGTAAATTTGTAAATTTACTATTTTGCTATTATAGTGTTAAAAAAAAAAATGCATGTGTTTTTAATAGGCGTTTAGTAGGAAGTTGTCACACAAGCTGTCATGTTGCTATGCACTATAAAAAACGCATGCTTAAATTCACTTTAAAGGATACCTGTAACCCCCGTGGGAAAAAGTTATATACCTTAGAAGAGGGAAGGCTCTGGATCTCTTAGGCCTCTTTTAGATGGGCAGCGGACAGGCCTTCGTTTTACCGTGGTCTGTCATCTGCTCTCCAGCACCCGCCATAGGGTCGCACTTGTGTGGCCTCAGACGTGACATGCCGCAGTCCTCCGCCCATGTGTAACACCACCACGTGCCAGCGTTTGACAATTGTGGCATTACCACCATTGCCATTCTGTTGCATATACATTGCACCCGAATGGCGTTCATGGGTCGGCAAACTGCCAACAATTGCACAGTTCAGCATCTCTAGTCTTCTCTGTATCCCCTGGTCCTACTGACCCTGCTAATGGAAAGTTGCCCTAACTTACATTAGGCAGCATAAGCCAGTCAAACTATTTTTGTTCTAACAAATACCAGTAGTGGCTTTGGGAAGTTGTAATTACTGGAATTTAATGTTAATGCTGATAGAGCTACTGCAGCCTTGTACAATTCACTATTGTAAATACAGTAAATCGGTCTCTGGATCAGCTACCAGCTCTAATATAATTGCCTGAATTTTGCTTGCAAGTCAGATTGTATGTGAACTTGCGGTGTAAAAGAATGGCTGATGGTTGATGGCTTTCATCTGATTTGACCCTCCAAAACTTGAGACGGCCCATTTCACACAGGCAGTTTTGTGGCAAACTGATCCGTGAAAACTGTTGCCATGCTGTTTCCGTTCCGTTTTCCCATATCCCCCCACCCCCTCAGTGAATTGTTCTATTTTAAGCGGTCTGTTTTTTTCACGTTTTCTCATTGCCCCAATGCAGTGTTTCATCTTCTGTTTCCAGTCTGCTGGGCTGCGGTGTCTGGAAAAATTGGTGCTGCAAAAAAGTTGTAGTCCATTCAGGGGAATGTACAGAACAGATCCGTATAAACGGACGCATGTGACGGTTCCATGGGTTAACATTGGATCAGTTTGCAATCCCTTCCGTTTGTACAGTATACGTTCCAATCCGTATTATCGCAAGTGTGAAATGAGGTTGTTTTTTTTTTTTTCGTTTTTTTTTTTCTTCCTTGAGGTAGATTTTACTGGCAAGGCCGTACATTAAATAAGTGCAGTGTAAACTTGCTGTGCAGGTTTAAATGAGCCCCTTTTTTAAGTGAATGCTGGTAGGGTGGTCTGCTAAGCGTCTTGTGTAGGACGCAGAAGAAAGGGTCACCTAAAGATAGGCTCAGCCAGTGCTGGCTGCTGACTTGGAATGGATCAGCTGTGAGCACATTTCCTTAAATGGCAAGAGGAATTGGAGATGAGTATGACACCTTGCCTCATGAGTGGACGTGGAGAAGCAGGTGCTGCTGTGGCTTAGTAATGCTGAACACTTGGCAGAGCTTGTGCCAGAACACAGCTTGTTCTCTCTGATTCTTTGAATGCTTTATCTTCCCTCTGTAGCCTTCTCATGTGCAGTCTGACTGGGGTTTATCTACAGAGACCTGATGCTTGATAAATAGCCTGAGTGTGGAACTGCAGCCAAAACTTTCATTTTAGTTTGGGAAAGGGAAGTGGGAAGGGATTAGAACCTCATTATGGCCCCTTAATGGAGAGTTTCCCTCACTTCCCAGTCTGATAACAAATGTGAGGATAGATGTCCAGCAAGAACAGAGATGGCAGCAAAAAAGCGCTTTATTGGATTGAGAAATGTTAGCATTGATTAATTAGTAGCCACTACCGCCAGAATAAACACTTCTCTGTACAATAGCAATCTTTCAGTGGTGTGACATGTTTTCAGATCATTGCTCATAGTTCATACTATGTAAAATTGCACTGCATGGATTTCTATGTATGTGCTGTAGTTTCTGGCAGACATGATTGGTCACTCATACCTGCCACATGATTTGGAAAGCACCAGTTAGTTAACTGAGATTGGTCAAAATGAGCAATATAACTTTATTTAGCATATCTTGAAGGTATCCTTTGACTAGCCCCAGGACACTATTTTTCTAGGCAAAAATGCAGGGCTGTGGAGTCGGGCAATTTTGGGTGCCTGGAGTCGGAGTCGGGAAAAAATGCTCCGACTCCTAATGAATTTGTAACTGTAATTAAAATAGAAAATATGATAAAATGTTGTATTTCTCAGATAATAGTCATTAAAAATAATGTATATATACAGTAATAGCTGTGCTTCGTCCACAAAAATGAAATAAACCAATCAAAATTAGTTACTTGTGTGCTGCTTCAATAAAGCAGTCCCTGTATTTTTAAAGTCAGATATACACATCTGATTGTGACTGTAGTGCCTGGAGTCTGAGTCGGAGTCGGGAAAAAATGCACCGACTCCGACTGAATTTAAACTGTAATTAAAATAGAAAATATGATAAAATGTTCTATTTCTCAGATAACAGTCATCATAAATAATTTGTACATACAGTAATAGCTGTGCTTCGTACACAAAAATGAAATAAACCAAACAAAATTAGTTACTTGTGCTGCTTCAATAAAGCAGTCCCTGTATTTTTAAAGTCAGATATACACATCTGATTGTGACTGTATATATGATGTGTACACAGGAATCTCTTATTTATACTAAATAACATCTATGCTGTAAGAATAAAGCCTGATGTGTAGCTGTGTCACTAATAGAGATGGTCAACAAGATGGAAATAATTCTGCATTGATGCTGATTTATGCAAATGTAGGCACTCCCTTTGCTGATGAAATCAACTAATTTGATATGTTAAAATTTGGTTTGGTGACTACAAATTAAAGGGTAACTGAGACGGATGAAAAGTAAAGTTTTATACATGCCTGGGGCTTCCTCCAGCCCCCTTCAGGCTAATCCGTCCCTTGCTGTCCTCCATCACCCAGATCTTCTGCTATGAGTCCTGGTAATTCAGCCAGTCAGCGCTGTCCGGCCGCATGCCGCTCCCACAGCCAGGAACATTCTGCACCTGCGCAATAGTGCTGCACAGTTGTAGTATGCTCCTGGCGGCGGAGTGTGTGCATGCGCACTACGCCCGACTGGCTCAAGTACCTGGACTCATAGCAGAAGATCCAGGTGGTGGAGGAGGACAACGAGGGACTGATTATCCTGAAGGCGGCTGGAGGAAGCCCCAGGTATGTATAAAACTTTAATTTCATCTGTCTCAGGTTTACTTTGTTACACAGTAGTACTATACTCTACATATGCACTCCCCACAGAGCTGCAGGGAATCAACTGAGAATGCTGTGCACATTGAACACAGAGGTGTTGTCTGTTTACAATCTCCTCATTCCCCTGCAGAGTACCTACACATCACTCTTACCTGTACCCACAGTTACATTGCCTAGGGCCTGATAGATGTTCTTTGTTCCGGTTTGTACCTTTTACAAGTACTCTTACCAAGGACTAGTTTTAGTCTAAAGGGAATGAATATATTAGTCTACATATCCTTCTCACTTCAGTTGTCTTGTAAAATTCCTAAGCGTTGGCAGTTAAGAGACGAATTTCATGTTACATACTTTTAATCAACAAAATTGTAATATGCAAATTAGGAGTCGGAGTCGGTGGAATCCTAAACTGAGGAGTCGGAGTCGGTGGAGTTTTGGACGGACTCCACAGCCCTGCAAAAATGTAATTTAAGAGTTTTGATTAACCCCCCACCACCACCTTATGATGGCAGATAAATTAGGTGTCATGTGTGCAGTGTCTGATCTTTGACTTCATAGGCGTAATCTGAGAAAGCAGCTGAAGGGTAATGAAACGTGCATCAGGCACATCTTGCTGTAGTAACATATGATCTTGTTGGATTCCTATACCACTAAGAAGAATTAGGGATGTGGTTTTATGTTTGAAAATGTACAGTGTTCTCCCTAGGCTCTTTTAGCCGGGTGCTCCACCCGGCTAGTTTTGGTGAGCACCCGGCTGTCATCGGCTAACTTCCTCCTCTGTTGTAAGCAGAGTTGTGCAGAAAAGCACCGACCTTCCATTCTCTCATCTCACCCCACACAGCTATTTTTTTTATTTTTTTTTATGCCACCCGGCTACTTTTTCATGCCATCCGGCTAGAAAAAATTTCTGAGGAGAACACGGATGTATCTTGTTTATTCTTATAGATTTATATTTAACTGGTTCTGGACCGATGCAGTATAAATCTACGTCCAACAGCTGGTGCTGTGGCCCTGATAAATGACATGTTACCGCTGATCTCGCCGCTCTGAACCCGCCGCAATTCGTCTTATACACGGCAGAACTTTGTAAGCAGGTCAGGAGCCGCTTTCATTGACTCCTGACCGCTTGATCACGGAGAGCCAATCACATTGGCTCCCATTGATAGTGTCAGGAGCCAATGAAAGCGGCTGTCAGCACTCTGCCGTCATAGACACGGCAGAGAGGAGCCTGTGGCGATGGGACAGTGTTGTGACCGGTGGGTAGAAGATGCTTATATAGTAGTGGGGCAGGAGCTTGCCAGAGTTTCAGCTGAAGTTACAATTAGTACAGAGCATATTGAATTATCTGTGATCTATCATTTTAAAACCGTTATTGGATGAAGAATACTTATGGTAACTATGGTCTCCGCTGCGGTTCTGCATATACTAGATCAGCTTAATTTCTTCTAGTTTCATAGCTGATTTCTTTCTTTTCACAGTGGAAGCATCTGTACACGGCAGCCATGCACACTGCAGAGACAAGACCATTGAAGCGGCAGAAGCCCTGCTACATATGGAGTCGCCCACTATTCTTCGGGACTCTAGGAGCCCAGGTATTTACATGCCACATCTTATTTTATTATTGTGACTGTGATGATTGTGCTCCTGTTGTCCAGTGGTGATGTAAATTGTAATGCATAAAGGATCTCTGGTGTGGTCACACAGAGTAGCAGTCTGAGATTTGCAAATTAAAATAGACAAGACAAGACAAATAACATTTATATTGCGCTTTTCTCCTTGTGGACTAAAAGCGCCAGAGCAGAGCAGCAGCCACTAGGGCGCGCTCTATTGGCAGTAGCAGTGTAAGGGAGACTTGCCAAAGGTCTCCTACTGAATTAGTGCTGGCTTACTGAACAGGCAAATAGGTCTCCCTTTCTTTTGGTTGTCCCATTCACATCAGCAACACCACTGCATTACATCTTTGGTAAGTAAGGTCTGTGCTGACGTGCTGTGATATGCTTACTACAGCATTTACTGTACGGAATAAAGCATGCTCGGACAGGTTCCCGATGCTCCATAAGCTGCATAGGTTAGATTGACTGACAGCTGGCAAAGATGACAATTGTTTCTGTACATTTATGGTAGTATTTGAGGGATCAATTTTAGCAGTGTTCTTTTCCAGTACTACTGGACAGTCTCCGGGAGGCTTGAGACTGCAGTGGCAATCTTTGAGTAGTGAAAGCAACGTAATCTCCAGCTGTAGAGTAAATCTGTACTTTCTTCCATGGCTTGCTATGCGTGTCTATTTTTTATTGACAACGCAAATACAAAAATGGAAAGTCAGATATTCTTGGTTGTGTTTTGTTTGTTTTTTTTGCAGAATTTTGAATGGATGGAGGTAGATGTCGGTCAAGAAAAAAACATGAAACATTTTAGTACCTATACAATAGATACTGTTCAGTAAGTCCACCTAAGACTCCCTAAGGGCTCAAACCCACTAGCAGCCTTTTCTAAGCATGATTTTAAAAAGCTCTTGCTAATGCAATGCTATGGGGAATTTTTATAAAATGACATCCCTCAAGTGGGATCACACCCATAGCATTACATTAGCAAGAGCTTTTCAAATCACAAAGCGTTCAGAAAATCTCTCCTAGTGGGTTCCAGGCCTAACACTGCTATTGCCTATAGAGTGCGCCCTAGTAGTGTCCACCAGGAGAAAAGTACAATATGATTTTCCTGTGTGTCTTGTGACAAGACAAGGGTATAATTATAATACAAAGGAGAAAAGAAAATTCCTGCAATACAAAAACATGAGAACGCTATAATACTGGAAGAGATTGGTTGTGTTGGGACCGGGTACAATGCAGGAGCTGTGAGCATTTGGGACACAGTGCTTCACCTTTCTAATGTGACAGGTGCCCCACCTACTTTTTGACTATCCTGATACAATATCTAAGGAGTACACCCCCTTTTTTTTTCTAATCTTGAATTTCAAGTATTCCCTAAATCCAACTAAAATTTCTCTGGGGTATGCATAATACAAGTTAAGAATGTAGAGAGTAGAACACCCAATAAGCTGTGTTGTAGAAATGAGTACTTTATATGTTTTTGTTTCATTAAGACAAGATTTGACTTGTGTCCTAACAATGAAGAGTGTTTTACTTGTTTGGCACAGGTACAGTTCAGTTAGGAGCCCATGAGGTGGAGGCAGTTTTATGAATGTTCCTCCAGTAGGTGGTGCTTTCTGTGCAGCAGTACCAGGCTGCAAATTACAGCTTGTGACCATGCTGCCAGAACTGTTTAAACTGGCGTGTTTACAGTACGGAGACTCCATGGCACTGATTGCCATGTACAACAGACTGTTAATTGTTCTTGCAAACCTCTTAAGATCTCTGATTGCATACAACAAGCAGTGACATATGGTGTAGTGAGGTTTTTTCTTCTACATACTGTATATCTCCTTACTTATGCCTGGTAGAGTGTCTGATGATCTGTCAGTATAATTTGTCTGGTGAGGCAAATGTAACATCCTAGTTCAATCAGAAGTAGTAGTCAGGATTAAAAGTAAAGGCACAGCTGCATATCTCACTAATGCTGGGTACACACGTTACACTTTTTAGTGCGATTTAGCCACCCGATCGTTCTTTCGGGACGATTTCACACTCGATTTTGCCCTTGATTCTCTTATCTTCATTTGTTTTTCTTATCTTTTTCCATTCACTGCTACGAGAAATCGAGAGCGGAAACGATCGGGAGCAATATCGGACATGACTGATCTATCTGATCCATCTATCGCGCAAAAAAAAAGTAACCTGTGTACCCAACATAATTGCAAGTTTGGTAAAGCCAGCTTATGAAGTGGGCCTTTAACTACTTCAGTCTGGATTTTAAAATCGTGGTGACACAATATATGGCCTCTATTCAACAGAACAGAAATAATCTGTTTTGTCTCTGTTCAAGAAAAACAAGTTTGCTTTCTTGAAACAGAATTTGCGATAATTCAGGTTGGAGTGAGCCTGAGATGTCCCCCAGGGCATCACTGCTGAATATATGCAAATGAACCATTGTACCCTTAGAAGCTAAACACACCTCCAGAACTGCTGTAATGCAATGATGTGTCAGCTTGTTAATTTGTACAGAGCCACAATAATCCAACATGCATACAGACTGTTTCGGATTGTTTGATCCTCATCAGTGCATGGCATGGATTAATTTGGCTCTATGCAGTAGGGCTTGTTGGACTGCATTTTGTCACAGGGGTGGGGTGGTCATTTTGATTGCAGTGTCTGCCCAATTGCCTGGAATGATGTGGATGCATAGGACAAACTGCATGCAGCAGATAAATGGAAGCTGCTGACGAGCATTAAAGAGACTCTGAAGTCTCATTTTTTTTTCTACCTACTTTTCTTATATAATCCTCTTCAGCATGAATGCCCTAATAAAATCGCCACATCCCCGCGGCAGATGGCTGACTTATTACAGAGAACGTGACCGGCAAAGTTCCATGACTTTTCAGGTCGAAGATCTTGCTGCCCTGGAGAGGCAGAGCTTTGAGCTGTAGCTCTGCCTCTCCCTAATCAATCCCTGCGGATCTTCGCCTTCTCCCCGCCCCTCTCAGTGAAAGAAAATTGAGGGGGCGGGAGAGGCGGCTATTAGCAGAGATTGATTGCGGAGGAGGCAGAGCTACAGCCTAAAGCTCTGCCTCTTCTAGGAAGTAAAGCCCTGCAAGCCTGGGAGCTTTGCAGGGCTATCTCTGTGTAATAAATCTGTCATCTGCCACGGGGATGCAGCGATTCTACTAGGGCGTTAATGCTGAAGAGGATTATATTACAAAAACAGGTAAAAAAAATGAGACTTCAGTCTCTTTAAATTGTACCACTCAGCCTTCTGTGTGAAAGAACCCACCTAGCGGTCCAACTTGCTTCATGTGGTGCCACCAGGCACAAGACCTGAACATCAAGATGCAGTAGACTTTGTGGCCAAGGAAGCAGACCATATAATCCTGGCAGGGTCCAGCTCTTACCAACTCTATCCAGTACTATGATTTGGTTGGACTGTTGCCACAGTAAACCTTGGGAATTATCAGACTGCAATAAATGTAGGCACACCTCTTCAGAGGTTCAGAGTCCTGAAATTTTGGTGTCCATTTCTACAAATGTTGATTCAAGAAAGACATTTTTCCCCAATAATGAAAAAAGATTGAAAAATTCAGAAAAAAAACTGCTTGTGACTTTGAATCAAGAAAAAGGCAATATAGCTTTACACCGTTCAATTTTATGAAAACTTGATTAGTCTTGCACCACTCCTAATTGACTGTTGTACAGTGTAAAAAAAAGAAAAGGAAATGCAACCACATTTCTCGCTCGGTAGAACAATATTTTAAATTTCAGTCATACAGATTTTTTTTTTTTTAATCGAAAAACAGGAAATTTAATAATCGTGTGTGTGTGTGTCTGTCTGTGTCTGTCTGTGTGTCTGTCTGTCTGTGTGTCTGTCTGTCTGTGTGTGTCTGTCTGTCTGTGTGTGTCTGTCTGTCTGTGTGTGTCTGTCTGTCTGTGTGTGTCTGTCTGTCTGTGTGTGTCTGTCTGTCTGTCTGTCTGTCTGTCTGTGTGTGTGTGTGTCTGTCTGTGTGTGTGTGTGTGTGTGTGTGTGTGTGTGTGTGTGTGTGTGTGTGTGTGGCCACCTTTAGAGGGATTTGATGGAGCAGTGATCAGGTTTAGTTTTACAGTACCAGCTCAGAGCATGACTTTGGGGAAGACTGAGTGGGCTTCTGAAGGAGTTTTTCTGTCCATGATCAATTTATTTTTAAAAAACCTATACAAGTTGGGCTGGTTGTTTTAAATACATTGCTCATTCATTTTTGGTTCTTAACGTCTTTTATTTTCTGCAGTGGAAGTGTATGTCCCACAAAATGTGTCTACCCCAGAATTTATCCATGCCGCCATGAGGCCAGATGTCATTACAGAGACTGTGGTGGAAGTGTCCACTGAGGACTCTGAGCCAATGGATGCCTCTCCCATTCCAATATCTATTGAACTTGGAGAACCAATGAAAAAAAAGAAAGGTAATGACTTTTTCCTGTTCTATCTTACACTTGTGGCTTAGCAGTTTATCTCTTGTTGGGGTTGCAATAAGCATTCTTACGAAACATATGTTTGACACTGGCAGGAGATGTGGCAAGGAAATGTCTGGACGGGCTGCTATGCGGAAGCTACATTTACTTTTAGTTGGAAATTCCATAGACCTATCAGATGGCTGCCTTAACCTCCTTGCAGAGTCAGGGTTGGAAGAAAGGAGCGGTAATCCCGAGCCTGACTCTTGATAGCCGCCGGGAGGTCTCTGCAGAGTATAGTGCGCAGCGGGCGTTTTAACTTGCCTCCCCCAGGATCCAGATGCCGGCAGTCATTCTTCTTTCCTGTCCTTGGAGGCTCTGCATCCCTTGAGAACGCAGTTTGTCGTCATGACAAGATGGCAATGTCACTACAGGGTTACCGCACCACCCGGAGGATGGAGGGAGAATTGCAACGCTGGATCCCAGGGAGGTAAGTGCTGGGCTGCTCGAGATTTCTCTAGCAGCATTATTTGTGTCCCCGTTTCGAGGTCTAAAAGCGTGCAAAAAAAATTGCACCGCTTTTAGACCCTAAAATCCAGAAAGAATCCTACCGTCAGGGAGCTTAATATGATATGCTTAATATGTGCTTAATTAAGGGAGGTTAATATGATCCAACCTAATGGACCTTGGCAGACATTGGTCATTAATTTATATCGTCAAACAATACCACGTAACCAGATTAATGGGTCAGTCTCAGTCAGGCTGGAGTTTCTGTTCTGGGAGTATGATGGCTTCCAAATTTATCTGATGGTATATTTCTGTCTTTTGGTCTTTAAAAGGACAGGCTTTAACCTTTTTGTTTGTGGTTAACCAAGATGTGGAGATGAGATGCAAATATTCAGGCCTGCCTGTAATTTGCATGCAGACTCTGTATACTAGCACGTCATTGGTGGTCTTTGTGGCTATACCCTAAAATAATCGAGATGTCTTTTTTGTGCAGCTGGTCGAAAACCGAAGATACAGCAACCTACATTTGCCAATGGATCTCCAGATCTGAGCATAAAGAAGAAACCAAGAGAAGGCAAAGGTACGAATACAGTTTATAGTCCAAATTATTTACAGATCAATAGAGGCAAGACTTGGCTGAACTCTGCATAGACATGGTTTATGCTGGATGAGTATCCTTAAAAGATAAGTGAACTTTTAACCTGTGCTGTGTGTGAAAGAGATTTGTATCATTTTAAAAGTTGCCTTTAAAGAGGCTCTGTAACAAACAAAAGTTCCCTGGGGGGTACTCACCTCGGTAGGGGGAAGCCTCTTGATCCTATTGAGGCTTCTCCCGTCGTCCTCCATCCCACGGCAGTCTCGCTGCAGCCAACGGAACGCACAGCCCACAATTTGTCAGGCTGTGCAATATTTACATTTTCTGACTCCAGTGGGTGCGCTCTTGCTGTTCTCCACTCTGAAATAGGCGGAAATAGCCAATCTCTGTCGGGTCCACTCTACTATGCAGGCACAGAAGACTTGCGCCTGCGCAGTAGAGTGGACCGACAGAGATCGGCTATTTCCGCCTATCTCCAGCGCTGGAGCCGGGAAGGTAAATATTTTACATCCCCGCTGTTCGGGGAGCTTTATCGCTGATGCTGTGGGACACTGGGACGGGGGAAGCCTCTGGATCCTATTGAGGCTTCCCCTGTCCCAGTGTCCCCCAGGGGGACTTTTTTCTTTTCCCTTTTTTTTTTTTTTTTTTTTTTTGCTACAGATTTAAAAAAAAAAAAAGACTGTTATGCTAAAATATTTATAATGCCATTAGACAACACACGTGATTGAAATTTGTGTAGAAAATTTGGATTGAAGCTTATATCTTGGGTCTGGGACACTTCTTTTTTTTTTTTTTTTTTTTTTTTTTTTCTTCTCTGGAGAAGAAGCAGCTCTTAACCGAGGGCTACCATTTAGGGTGGGTTTACACTGAATCCGTTACTGTCGGCTACAACGATACAGACAACTGATAAGAATTTCCCATGTTCCCCTGTGGGTACACCTATGCCTTATAACACATAGATCCTACTACTCATCAGTTGTCTGTTGCGTCATAGCTGATAGCAACTGATTCAGTGTAACTCAGCCCTCGTTCTTGAGCCAGCAGAGCAGATGGGTAGATAGATGGCAAATTTGTGCACCAGAGGTGCCAGGGGATTTTGGGTGCATGTGGAGCCTTAAGAAAATAGCAACTACAAATAACTGTTGCCCAAAGGATAAAAATACTATAAAATGAGTGGCTACAGCCAATCTCTGGGCTTTTTACTTGCCAGCCTTGCTTGGGCAGTTAATAAGTGGGTTTATAGTGTCAGGAGAAGGTGGGGGAGAGGTTAGTGTTAGGCATACATAAGGGTGGGGTAGTATGAGAATTGTGGTACAATGGGATAGTAGAATATCAGAAAAATGACTATTTGCGCCCATTTTTTCTTTTGCCTTTTTTGCATGTATGCGGTTGATCAACCACTTCACATTTTCAACCTGTGTTCACCTTATGCAATAGAGCAGTTCAGACATTTTTGTTTCGACCTGTTGATTCAGTAACTATGCCTATCATTATTCATTTTTTTGAGAGCTCAGTCTATGTCATTGTGTGGACAATATAATCCAATCGCACTGCAGCTCAGTGCAGATTTGTTTGTGTGTGCACGGTGTTATTGCTTCTGTTGGAATAACATGCAACATGCTGTGCAGTAATGTCCAATGTGCACGGCTTTGCTGAAATTCTTAGTCTGACTACATACTGCTGTATGCAGCACATTGGCAATGTGCAATGTGATTTTTTTTTTTCATCACCTTTGTGATCATTTTTTCCAGGATGTGCAGCGCAATGGGTATAATGGGAAAGTACCCTAAAGGGAAAAGAAAATGGTATTTGGCTATTTATCACAATACTTAAATTATGTTGCTTGCATATATGGTGATACTTAAAGGTTTATGAAGTATGCATTTTTTTTCTGTATGTGTTAAATGGTTTACCTGTAAATGCCCTATCTGCTTTTCAAAAAAGGCAAGCAGATTCACCAGAAGTATATTTCTAATAAAACATAACAAATAAAATAAAACTACAAGCCTACTTTAGTGTGATTAAAGCTTAATGGATTCTATAACTTTGTTTTTTTTTCCAGGAAATACAACGTACCTCTGGGAGTTCCTGTTGGACCTGCTGCAGGATAAGAACACGTGTCCCAGATATATCAAATGGACACAGAGAGAGAAGGGCATTTTCAAACTGGTAGACTCCAAAGCAGTTTCCAAACTTTGGGGAAAGCACAAGAACAAACCTGACATGAACTATGAGACTATGGGGCGAGCATTGAGGTAATTAAAGTAGCTGAAGTGCATATTGTTTTCTTGCTGGCTGTAGAGATGGTCAATGAGATGCCAAGTTTTCTTATTTGCATGCTAATTTTGTGCAAATAGTATGCAGTTTTGACTTGGGCAGTCAGATGGACTTCCTGTTCAATTGGATTGGTCCATTTCCAGGCTGGATACAATTCACATGGGAGTTGGAGACATGGGAGATAGCATCTCACTGACCTTTTTAGTCAGCAACTACAACCATAACAAAATTGTAGGACAGAGCTATTACAAGTAAAAAAATAATCAGTCACCTATATGAGTGTTCTATGTAGTGTGCCAGTGTAGGACTGATGGGCTCGGTGTAAGTGCCCTGAATCTGACACAACAAATAGTGTTTTGCACGTCGTTTAAAAAAAATGCCTCTATTGACTTACACTGAAATTGCGGCAATATTTTTCGAAAAATCTTGATCTCTGCAATTTTGCTGCAATTTCAATGTCAGTCAATGGAGGTGTTTTTTAACCTCTTGAGGACCACGGTCTTACACCTCTTAGTGACCAAGCTATTTTTTTTTAAATTCAGCACACTGCAGCTTTAACAGTGTGCTGCACGGTGATACAACTTGGCAGCCAAATTAGTCTGCCCACCAACAGAGCTTTTTTGTTGGGTTCTGATCACTACTGCAGTGTTTTGTTTTTTTTTTGTTTGTTTTTTTTTCCTTAATTTTAAAATGATTTTATTTTTTTAATTAGATTTCCCTATTTTTCTTTTATTTACATCCCTTCCCCGAGATCCAATCAGTGATCACCTCTCATAGGCACCAGCCTATGAGAGGGGATCACATTGTGGGGCACTCGAGGGGAAAGCTTCGTCCCTTACAGTGCTGCGCATAGATCGCAGCGCTGTTTAAAGAACATTTTTTCTTCTTTCTTCTAACAGCCTGCTAGCTGTGATCGCGGGCTAGCAGGCTGCTTATGTAACTAAAGCGGGGTTGTGTGATCCCCGCTAATCCCCCTCCCCCGCCCCCCCCCCCCCCCCCCAAAAAAAACACGTCCAAAACTCTATTTGGTGTCGGGGGCCCTAAATGTTTGTCAGTAATTCCCATGTTACCAAAGTCATGATTTAATGGGAACCTTTTAATCAAGAAATTTTTTTAACTTATCTGGGGCATCTACCGCCCCCCTGCAGACGTCCTGTGCCCGCGATGGAACAAACCTATCCTCTGGTCCCGTGACATGTTTTCGCAGACAGTCGGCGGGCCACTGTGCGGCTCTGCCCGCGCGCATCCTCGCTCACATCACCATCATGCGCAGTACGAGAAAACACGTACTGCGCAGGACAGTGACATGTGCAAGTGCAGTGGCCCAAGCGAAACTGAGCCGCGGGGGGGGGGGGACCAGAGGATTGTGGAATGACAGCGTGGACACAGGACATCTACAGGGAGCCAGTAGAAGCCCCAGGTAAGTTACTTTTTTTTTTTTTCTTAATTGGGGTTCCTTTAAAAAAAAAAATAAAAAAAAATAAAAAAAAAAAATAGTAGGATTTTTACAGTAAAATGGCAGTCACCGCTCCACACCCCACTTTTGCGAAAGATTGATCAAAAGTCAGGGATAAATCCCTCAGGTGACATTGCTGGGCCAAGGATGTGCAGACGCATCACCAGCCTGCAGGCAAGCAATATATTCTGTTCCCATGGAGGGGGAGGGACGCTGGAGAAGTGCGAGTGTGCTGTCATGCTTTGTATGGGGAGAGCAATGGTCTTGGCCAAAGCAGTCTGCCAGGCTGATCGTTGGTTGAGAAAGGTCAGGGGCTGCTCTACACATTATTATTATTATTATTATTATTTAGCATTTATATAGCGCCGACATATTACGCAGCGCTGTACAGTGTATGTATATATATCTTGTCACTAACTGTCCCTCAAAGGAGCTCACAATCTAATCCCTACCATTGCCATATGTCTATATTATGTAGTTTAAGTATTGTAGTCTAGGGCCAATTTTTAGGGGGAGCCAATTAACTTATCCATTATGTTTTTGAAATGTGGGAGGAAACCGGAGTGCCCGGAGGAAACCCACGCAGACACGGGGAGAACACACAAACTCTTTGCAGATAGTGCCCTGGCTGGGATTCGAACCAGGGACCCTGCGCTGCAAGGCGAGAGAGCTAACCACTACGCCACCGTGCTGCCCTGCGGAATTCTCGGCGGAGGAGCCTGCTATCGGCTGCCGTGGTAGAGTTTCACCTATCGGGCGTTTTGTGATTAACGGCAATCACAAAACGTGTTACCTTCAGCATATTGCTGCGATTCCTAAGCGATTGTGGTACAGTGCTTAAACGAGCACTGATCACGATCATCTGGAATCGCGAGAGTGTCCAGTATTTTACTGTGGTAAAATCACCTGCACAAAACGGTAGCATTTTGGCACTTTCAATTGTGAATGGGCCCTTAGGCCTGAGACGCTGAGCGCTTTTCTGACCATCGGCGCGGTCTGAGCCTTTAAAGAAAAAAAAATTCTCCCACTGACTTGCATTAAAATCGCCACGATCATGATTTTTCCGATTGTACCGCAATTTTAAGAAGTCCATCGTAATGGGCAGCACGGTGGCATAGTTGTTAGCGCTCTCGCCTTGCAGCGCTGGGCCCCCGGTTCACATCCCAGCCAGGTCAACATCTGCAAGAAGTTTGTACGTTCTCACCTTCTCTGCGTGATTTTCCTCCGTGCACTTCCCCCCTCCCCCCACATACAGATTAATTGGCTTCCCCCTAAATTTGCCCTACACTATGATACATGCACTACACCATACATACATAGACATATGAATATGGTAGGTACTAGATTGCGAGTTCCTCTGAGGGACAGGACAATATTCTCTGTACAGTGCTGCGTAATGTCGGCGCCATATAAATAAAATCAATTAGAGCGTTTTTATAAAAAACGCTCAGACAGCATTGATGGTCAGAAAAGCTCTCGGCGCTCAATGTGTCTCAGGCCTAAGGCCCAGTGCACACCAAAACCGCTAGCAGATCCGCAATATGCTAGCGGTTTTGGGAGATGATTTCAGAGCGATTCTAGGTATGTTTAGAGAGGTTTTCTAAACATACCTAGCGGTTTTGGAGCGTTTTTGTGTAGCAGATTACACATATTGTTACAGTAAAAGCTGTTACTGAACAGCTTCTGTAACAAAAACGCCTGGCAAACCGCTCTGAAGTAGCGTTTTTCAGAGCGGTTTGCGTTTTTCCTATACTTTGAGGACGAAACTCTTCAGAAAACCGCAAACGTGCAGCAGGAGGCACGTTTGCGGCTGGGCAAAAACCTCAAACCGCCGGTATGCACCATCCCATTGCAATACATTAGCCAAGCGTTTTTACAGGCGGATGCGGCCGGCGGATCGCTCCAAAAACCGCTCGGTGTGCACTAGGCCTTAGAGCCTTTAGCACAGGGGTGAAGCCTTTTGTATTCATGGTTGTGATTTAAAGGGACTCAGAGCAGTGCAGAAACTATGGAAAGATGCATATCATTTTAAAGCTCTCTTTCTGACGACCCCTAAATCGTCGCCCTACACCTTTTAGTTTTCTCTATTTTCGTGTTCGAAATCGCGACCGCGGTGATTTCAATCGCGAAAATAGCGAAAACTAAAAGGCGAAGGGTGGCGATTTATATATCATTGGAAAGAGGAGAAAGAGAGCTTTAAAATGATATGCATCTTTCCATAGTTTTTGCACTGCTCGGAGTCCCTTTAATAGGATTTTTTACTTTGCACATATTTATTGTATTATATAACTTTCTGTATAGGTATTACTATCAAAGAGGAATTCTAGCCAAAGTGGAAGGGCAACGGCTGGTATATCAATTCAAGGAAATGCCCAAGAACATCGTAGTAATAGAGGATGATAAGTCGGAATCCTGCATGGAAGATCTGATGTCCTCTGCTGATGACAAGTCGCTGGAACGTGTGTCGATGCCCACAGATGGAATTCTGAAGGTGACAATACCGTCTCGTTTGGAGAAAAGCCCCATGCAGCCAACCTCTCCCCGGAAACCCAGACTGGTCAGCTTGGCTTCACCTTTGATTGAGACGTCTCCTAAATCTCCTACCAGCACAACACCAACCCAAGTGCAGAGGTCAGCTTCTAAACTCTTCTACTATCCGATCTTCATAATCTTTCATGTTACGCTTGTGCTTGCAGTTTCTCTTTTTCACTGAGGCCCCTTTACCCCAAGGATATAACATTTTGTATGTTTTTCTGTTTGCAAATTTTCTCATTGTATGCAAATTCTTATGCGATTTTTGCATGTCTAGCGTAATTGACGATCCTTACATGGGAAACGGAGGTGTCCTGCGAAAATCTGCAGTATCTCCCCCCCGCCCCCCCTTCGGATTGGAGCAACTACAAAAACGAATTCAGTGGAAATTATGCCATTGAAATTGCATTGCTTTCGGTATTAGTGCAAATCTTCACTGTACAAATTCTCACTTGGTGGAAATGGGCAGTAAAGGTACTTTTTATATTAGACTGCAGGTTTTGGTGTGGTCTCTTCCCACTTTGGACAGTAGTTGTGACATGGCAGGTATGCAGCCTGGGAACACAGGCATTTCCTCACTAAAGTTGAGATGCTTAAGCACCATAGCGGTAACACCAAGTCAGGTTCAGACCAGAAATCTGCAGCTTAGACAGGTGACCCCGAGCCTGACTCTCTGCCGGAAGGTGCCATTCAGTGCAGTGGGCTTTGTAACTATCCGTTCCCGGGATCCAGACACCAGCACCAATTCTTAAGGTCCTCTCAGGCTCTGGTACGATCTCGGTCTGTCCCCCGAACAACCGCCGGGGGGGGTATTAAGGAGCACTAGATGGATTCTGACAAACTGAAATATTTTGGACTAACCGAAGACTGTAAACCTTGCATGTCAGATATTATCTAGGCATAGACTGAAAGGAATTGGATTACAGTGTGTACAGCTTAAGCTTTTAAGCAGATAATGGACATGACTTTCAGATCACAAAAGGGGTAATTAATGATTAGAGACCCAATGGCGGGGAGTTTGGTGAGCAGAGGGGTATAAACCTGGTGCAAGCACGTCAATACTGTATCTGGGGTACAGACTGCTGACAAAGGAGGTGAGCTTTATGCAGGGAAGCAAAATCCATAGTGATTCAGAATTGCATTGAGTTTCATTTGTTTAGTGTGTTAAGTTCACTTTTTCTAAATCTTTCTGCCACACTTCTGAATTGGCTTTATGTGTAATTTATTCTGTTTCCTAAAGTGGAACTGTGCCTGTACAGAATCAACTCTGAAATGTACTGACTTCTGCAGTATATTCTTTTTTAAAAAAAGACAATGCACCTGTATTGCTAGCTTCAGATGGTGTCAGTTGGTAGCTCCCATTGCTGCAGTATGGCTAAGGGGATGGCAGCTGGATGTGAAGCTACTGGCACTGCTGCTTTTCTGACCCTTAGTGGGACATTCTACAGCTGGTAGCCAACTGCTGCCTTTTAGTTCTCCGGAGGATGAAGGGGCATTCTTGATGCTAGTGGAGATGTTCCACAGCTGGTAGCGCGCCCTGATTATTCTGAGGCAGGAACAGAGCCTGGCTGCTGACTACATCAGTGTTTGAGGATACAGAAATGTGATTTTTTTTTTTTTTTTTTTTAAACCACACTATCTTTAAGTGTACTGCACTTTTGTACAGAATGAAAACTAGAAATTTAAGGAAATTTTGGCCTGATGCACTTAACAGGTAGTTACCGTGCACTCCCAATTGTACTGTTACTAGCGCAGGAGTAGCACTGGCCATTGGTGTCACGTGTTACCACAGTAACGCACGTGTTGCTGTGGTAATGGGTACTACCATAACAAAGCGCATGGAGCTAATGGGTTAACGGCCTATGCTCTCCCTGCACTAGTCATGGTAAAATTGCTGTGCACTCCTTGCTCATGGCAACTTTACTGGAGATTAGTGCCTCAAGCCCATGGCCCTTTATATCAGGTTGGTGCCGTTTAGAACAGACAAGGAACAAGAACAGGTTAGGGGTTAATTTCCTGCTGTTTCACTTTCTTTTTGTGAGGCCATTTTAGTATTGAGCACTTAAATCCTGCAGAGAACTAGTCCGTTTATTTTTCCTGAGAAAGAGGCTTGGATTACGAGGTGAGGTAATAGGAGAGCGTGTAAGTTGAATTCACATTTGAATTTTTTTTTTTTCGTTTGTGACAGGACTGTTCGAGTTGCAATGCAAGTGCCTGTTGTGATGACTTCCTTGGGACAGAAGATATCCACGTTGGCTGTCCAGTCCATGAGTCCCGGAACTCCCTTGATGGCCAACACCAGCCCCACAACGGCCACAGCGCCCAAAGTTGTGATCCAGACAATTCCCACTATGATGTCGGCTGCTGGGGATGGTGACAAGTTCACGATGCAACCTGCCAAAATCATTACCATCCCAACCTCTCAGCTCACCCAGTGTCAGCTGCAGACAAAATCTAGCCTGACCGGAGCAGGGGGCTTAAACTTAGTGGGTACTCCACTGACTGTCAGAGCACTTACACCTGTGTCAATTGCCCATGGCACCCCTGTTATGAGACTAGCCATGCCAGCACAACAAGCCAGGTGCCAGACACCACCTCGGGTCATCAGTACACTTATTAAAGGACCTGACATGAAATCGGACATAGTTTTGAGCAGGCCAGATGGAGAATTGAAGACATTTCAGCTAGTGAAAGAGGAGAAGCCAGCAGACATGAGTAAAACCGTAACGCGTGTTGTGGTGGTTAGTGCTCCCTCTTCTGGCCTTACCTTACCATTGACTGTGAAACAAGAAAGGGACAGTCATGTGTGACATATCAGAAAGGTTTGTGTCAGGTCAAACTGACGGTAATATAAACTCTCATTTTTTGGAGGAAAAAGGAGGTTTGAGTCCTGCAAGACTTTAAAGCAAGCATCATAGACCACGTGTGTTCATGGAGTTCAATGGAAAGGAACGTTTTACTGGAAATGAATTTTCCCTCCCATGTTTTCAGTGGGATCTCTGTTCACGTGTGGATGGAAATAATGCATCTGACATCACAAATATAAAATAACAGCTATGGAAAACAAAATGAAAACTAAAAGGGACCAAAGCGTTCACTAATACTTATATATAAATATATATTTTTAGATTATGTTAAGTAAAAAGTGGAACACTAATATTACTTTTCAGAGTGGCTGTTTGTTTTCCCAAAGTAGAAACTGAGATTAGGTCAACACGGCAATTGTAAATTACCTTTTTTTGTTTTCTAAATTCTTTCTTTTTTTTTATTATTATTGCTTTATATACACACTCAATATATATATAATTGTTTTTTTTTTTTTTTTTTTTAAATACCAGCAAACATATACCACTGTGTACAAATAGCCCTCACTTAACCGGTGCTACATATAAACTCTGCAGGACCGCCAGGCTTGCTGTGTCCAGACAAACAGACTCCTGTTTAAGTTGGTGACGCTCAAAGTGCAAATGAGATTTGTGTTAAGAAGCAGATTTCATATGAAAGCCTTAGACTGAGTCAGTTTTATTTTTATTTTTTTTCTTGAAATAAGCTAACAGCTTGTTTGTGTAAAGCAATCGTTTTATATATAAATATATTATAGAAAATACTGAGAAAAAAAAAATCTTGTACCTAGCACAGTATTGGCATAGAAATTACATGTAACATATTTTATATGGTAGATAAAAGTCTGGCTTTTTTTCTTTCGTTTAAAATGTATGTAGCTGAGATGCTACGAGGTCTACAAGCATAATGAAATGCAAGCTATTACATGATAGGGGTGAGACGGTGGGCATGGGACAGCAGCGGTTGGACAAGCCTTTATGGCGACTCGCACGCTTCTGTCACATATTACCCATACATACATTTCAATCTTTGCTATTGGTTTGAAAAAGGTCACCATACGCATGAGTTCATTTTTTTTTTTTTTTTATTGAAGAGAGGGATTTGAACCTATTTTTTTTTTTTCCTAGTTGAGACAGGGACACTTTAGGGAGGATATGGGGATAAAGTACCAGTGTTCAGAATGAACTACAATAGTTTGTATATTCAACATTTGAAGTATATTCTATTTTGTTGTACTCTTGTTTCAAAGTGTATTCAAGTAGATTTTACTGCAATATAGAAAACAAAGTTTCATTGTGTCTTGTCCTTAATTTTTTTTTTCTTTTTTCTATTGCCTGTGACCGTAAATGTAATCTGGCCAGTAGGGCCATATTTAGATGATGTCGCGCCCACTACGCCATTTGATAAATGGTGAGCAAAAGACAAAAATGTGAATTCAGCCACGATTTTGAAGGTTGATGGTGTTAAAGGGAACCTTTTTAGATGCATTCCTACATAAAGGGAAGCCTCAGGATGGTCCAAGGCTATCCGAACCATCTTTGAGCCCACCGCTGCTGTGCAGGGTCCCTCCGAATATATTTCAGACGAGCTTATCGGAAATGTTCCTGTGGCTGCACTCCCCTCCATGTACAAGTGCATGTGCAGCATGGCTGTGCTCATACATGGAGACCACGGCCCCTTCTCAATGAATGCTTTAAAGGAATACTATCAATACCCAAGTGTTCTAAAATGACAATGTACAAATAATGTCTAAGTGGCTGTGTAACATTTTCCTACTTTTCATGTTAAATATCAGAGGCAAAAACTGTAATTTATTGAGGGTAGGATTTAGCTATATTGGGACAAATCAATTGCAGAAGGGGTGTCTGCTTCAATGCACAGCCAGAGTTGCACATCAGACTACAGAAAGCAAATATCAAACATATCAAACTCTGAAAGCAAAAACAATATGAAAAAGCTGTGACAATTAGTTACATTTCCTCTGCTCTCTTCAGACAGATCAGTCAGAAACACAGGAGCTGCAGCTGTTGGGAGCTTTCTCTGTCACACACAGAGTAAGGGTGCATACACACATCAGACCATAGTCTTTGGAAAATGAAAGATCACAGACCAATTTTAGCCCCATCCATGTAGTATGAGAGCCATACCTACACAGTCTATTCTATTGAGCTGAACTCCCCATCAGATAGATATCTTTGCAAGATGCTGCACACAAAGATGCTGTACACCTTCAGAAGATCAGTATCTGCAAAAGATCCGTTCCTCCAAAATGCATTCATAGTCTATATCTGCAGATAATCATACAGACCTTGTTTAACAGACATTCATCTGCAGATCAGACAATCATCTGCAGATCTGAAGATTCATCCTGGTGGATCTGATCTGCAGATGAATGTCTGTTAAACAAGGTGTGTATGAGGATCTGCAGATATAGACTATGAATGCATTTTGCAGGAATGGATCTTTTGCAGGAACAGATCTTTTGCAGATACTGATCTTTTGAATGTGTACAGCATCTTTGTGTGCAGCATCTTGCAAAGATTTCTATTTGATGGAGAGTTCAGCTCAATACAATAGCCTGTGTAGGTATGGCTCTCATACTACATGGAAGGGGGTAAAATTGGTCTGTGATCTTTCATTTTTCAAAGACTATGGTCGGATGTGTGCATGCACCCTTACACATAGAGTTAGCTGATCAAGTGTGAGGGGAATTTTCCCTCTCCTCATGGCTCAGTCTGCCGTCAGTTTTGGCGACAGTAAAGTTTGAAAGTATTTTGATAACCGTAAACAAAGAGGTTGCTACTAAAATGTATACGCCAGTGCTTAGCAGCACTTCCCAAAAAATTCCTGTGCCAATTGAAAAAAATGTGAACGATAGTATTCCTTTAACCATCTGAGCGTTACGGACGAGCTCGTCCAGTAACGCCGCGGTGGATTGCTCAGGCCGATTTGCATACATTTTTTTCAAACACTCAGCTTGCACTTTGCTAGCTGCGTGTTTGTTCCGATACCCGCCGCGAAAGAGGCCCCCCCTGCAGACACCTTGCGCAGCCTGGCCAATCACCGCCAGGCTGCGCTATGGGGTGGATCGGGACTCCCCATAACGTCGATGACGTCATTCCAATCGTCACCATGGCGACGGGGGAAGCCCATACAGGAAATCCTGTTCAGAACGGTATTTCCTGTTGGGAATGATCGGCGGCGATCAGAGGGGTGGGAGGGATGCTGCAGGGAGGGGGGAATCGTAGCTAGCGCTAGGCTAGCTACATGATAAAAAAAAAAATAGGTAAAAAAAAACCTCTCGCGGCCGTGCGCCGCAAATAATCAGAACACTAGGGAGGTTAAAGGATAACTGAAGTGACATGATGAGATAGACCTGTACAGTGCCTAGCACACAAATAACTATGCTGTTTTTCTTTTTTTTTCCTCTGCCTGAAACCGTTAAATATCAGGTATGTAAGTGGCTGACTCAGTCCTGACTCAGACAGGAAGTGACTACAGTGTGACCCTCACTGATAAGAAATTCCAACTATACAATAATACAATACAATACAATAACATTTGTAAAGCGCTTTTCTCCCATAGGACTCAAAGCGCATAGCTGTGTCTCAGATTAATACAGGGTTTCAGGCTGGGTTGTGTTACAGAGGAGATAGTCAGATGTTCATGAATGCCAGACTGAAAAGGTAGGTTTTCAGTTTAGACTTAAATGCTTCCAGGGATGGGGCTGTCCTGATTGGGTGTGGCAGGGAGTTCCAAAGTGTAGGGGCAGCATGACAAAAGGCTCTGTCTCCAAAGGTTTTGAGGTGGACTCTGGGGGTGACCAAGGTGTTACGTCCTTTTGATCTAAGATTGTGGGGGGTGTGATGTAGTTGCAACAAGTCCTTCAGGTATCCAGGGCCCAGATTGTGCAAGGATTTGAATGTCAGTAAGCCAATCTTAAACAGAATTCTCCATTTTATCGGTAGCCAGTGGAGTGAGCTCAGGGTTGGTGTTATGTGGCAATGGCGGGGTTGGCTCGTTAACAGCCTTGCGGCGGTATTCTGTACTAATTGCAGGCGGCGTAAGTCTTTCTTATGCAGGCCTGTGTAGAGGACGTTGCAGTAGTCTAACCTTGATGTGACGAAGGCATGAACTAGGGTTGGAAGATCCTCTGAAGGAATTAGGTGTTTAATCCTTGCAATATTCCTTAGGTGAAAGAAGGAATGTTTCACAACAGCTGAGATTTGATTCCTGAAGCTTAATTTTCCATCAATCAGTACTCCCAGGCTGCGCACACAGTCTGAGTTGTTCAGGTCTGAGCTCCCTATCCTTAGCGGTGTTGGTTGAGACTGGAGCTGCTTTGCTGTTGAGCTCTGGCCCTCGATAACAAGAACCTCAGTTTTGTCAGCATTAAGTTTTAGCCAATTATTATTCATCCACTCCTGAAGCTCAGCTAAGCATGCGTTTATTTGTGGAGTAGGGTCTGTGACATCAGGTTTGAATGACAAATATAGCTGGGTGTCATCAGCATAGCAATGATATGTCAGGCCATGTTTTTGTATGATTTCTCCAAGTGGCAGCATGTATATGGTGAACAGTAAAGGGGATAATATTGCGCCCTGAGGTACACCGTATTTTAGTGGTACAGGGTTGGAGAGGAAGGGCCCTAAGGCTACCCTTTGTGTTCTGCCAGCCAGGAAGGAGTTGAACCACCGGAGAACAATGCCATCTATGCCTACTCTTGTAGCCTGTTGAGTAAGATTTCATGATCGACTGTGTCAAAACTATAAAACCATTTCCTAGGAGAAAATGGCTTCTGAGAGCAAGAAAGAGATAGAAAGGGGAATTTCTTATCAGTGAGTGTCACACTGTAGTCACTTCCTGTCTGAGTCAGCCACTTACATGCCTGATAACTCTTTCAGGCAGAGAAAGAAAAAAACACAGCATAGTAATTTGTGTGCTAGGCACTGTACATGCACATGTCTGTCACATGTCACTTCGGGTATCCTTTAAGTAGAAGGCGGAAGGCTAAAGGGGAACCTGAAGTGAGAGGGATATGGAGGCTCACATATTTAATTTTAAGTAATACCAGTTGCTTGACAGTCCTGCTGATCCTTTGTCTTCTACACATTTAGCCACAGACTGAACAAGTATGCAGATCAGATGTCTATAACAAAAATCTGACAAGATTAGATGCATGCTTGTTTCAGGTGTGTGATTCGGACAATACTGAGGCCAGGATCAGCAGGATAGCCACGCAACTGGTATTGTTTAAAAGGAAATAAATATGGCAGCCTCCATATACCTCTTGCTACAGGTTCCGTCTAAGTGTCAAGAATATATTTGCAAAGTGCACAGCAGTAAGCAGTGGTCTTTCCTGTGATGTCAGTTGCTTCTTGGAATGTCTGAGAATGCGTGGGGGTGTTCAGCAATCATCCATTTATCTGTCTTGTTTAATTAAATCACTGCAATATTTGAGGTAAAGTTATTGTGGTAGCCCATATCTGTAAAGGTGTCCACTAATGGTACAATTTTCAGCAAAGACTTAAGGCTCATACACACATCAGACTATAGTCTTTGGAAAATGAAAGATCACAGACCAATCTTACCACCCTTCATGTAGTATGAGAGCCATGCTCTACACAGTCTTTTCTATGGAGCTGAACTCCACATCAGAAAAAAATCTTTGCAAGATGCTGCACACACAGATGCTGTACAGACACAAAAGATCAGTATCTACAAAAGATCTGTTCCTGCCAAAAATCCATTCCTGCAAATTGCAATGATAGTCTATGAGATCTGCAGATCATCATACACACATGATTTAACTGACATTCATCTGCAGATCAAGCAATCATCCGCAGATCTGAAAATCCATCCTGGTGGATCTGATCTGCAGATGAATGTCAGTTAAACCATGTGTGTATGATGATCTGCAGATCTCATAGACTATCATTGCAATTTGCAGGAATGGATTTTTGGCAGGAACAGATCTTTTGCAGATACTGATATTTTGTGTCTGTACAGCATCTGTGTGTGCAGCATCTTGCAAAGATTTTTTTTCTGATGTGGAGTTCAGCTCCATAGAAAAGACTGTGTAGAGTATGGCTCTCATACTACATGAAGGGTGGTAAGATTGGTCTGTGATCTTTCATTTTCAAAAGACTATGGTCTGATGTGTGTATGGGGCCTTTGCCAACTGATCAGATAAATGCGAAATCAGATTGGCAGAAAATAAACCTTGTTGAAATCCCAAATAGGCTGTTGATTCTAATGGTGATTGTTTTATGACAATGTAGTTGAAAAATGTACTATTAGGGGGCACCGTTAGTTAAATACCTCCTTTTTATATTAACCTGTCATTAGTCTTGTTTTCTTTTATTTTGTATAGATTTTGTGCGCTATTCTTTTTAGTGCTAAAACTAATACATTTGTTTCAGATAAACATTTAGTTTTTGGGATCTCCACCTCCCGATCTGGCTGGGAATTTTGTGAGCAGAAAAGGGTCTCTTTACTATTGAAGTAAAGCAAAACAAATTTGTTATCTTAAAACAGAAGGTATTTGTGATTATTCAGATTGGAGTGAGCATAAAGGTGCGCACACACGCACTAACGCCGGACCCTCCCACTGGGCGGACGTTCAGCCAACAGTAGCACGTGTGTACGTGCTGCCGGCGGACTGATAAGGCTGCCTTATCAGTCTGACATACTGACTGTACACCCTCCATCGGGAGGGTCCGGTGGACCGTCGTTGCCGGTGGTAGTGCGTGTGTACGCACCTTTTGTCTCCCACAATGCTTCACTGCTGAATATGCAAATTATCAATTCTTGTACCTGTAAGCTAACCACACCTCCAGCACTGTTGGAATGCAACGATATAAGTTTAATTGTACAGAGCCACAAAAATCCTACATGCATACATACTGTTTCGGATTGGTTGATCCTCATCAGTGCATGGCATGGATAAATATGGCTCTATGGAGTAGGACTTGAAGCACTCAGAGGTACAGATTACCCAGCAAGCTCATGGTGAACCAGAACTCATGCCATGCACTGATGAGGATTCAAGCTTGTTAGGTAATCTGTAACTATTGAAGTAAAGAAATCTCTCAGGCTATTTTCACACTGACAGGGTGCATTACACAAAGCAAACACAATCCAATTACAGGTCCTTCTAAAAAAATTAGCATATTGTGATAAAGTTCATTATTTTCTGTAATATACTGATAAACATTAGACTTTCATATATTTTAGATTCATTACACACAACTGAAGTAGTTCAAGCCTTTTATTGGTTTAATATTGATGATTTTGGCATACAGCTCATGAAAACCCAAAATTCCTATAAAAAATTAGCATATCATGAAAAGGTTCTCTAAACGAGCTATTGACCTAATCATCTGAATCAACTAATTAACTCTAAATACCTGCAAAAGATTGAGGCTTTTAAAAACTCCCAGCCTGGCTCATTACTCAACCGCAATCATGGGTAAAACTGCCGGCCTGACTGCTGTCCAGAAGGCCATCATT
The DNA here is from genome assembly GCF_040937935.1 of Hyperolius riggenbachi. Lineage (NCBI taxonomy): Eukaryota > Metazoa > Chordata > Amphibia > Anura > Hyperoliidae > Hyperolius > Hyperolius riggenbachi. Next base: position 199,127,318 of record NC_090646.1, read on the forward strand.
GACACCCTCAAGCAAGAGGGTAAGACACAGAAAGACAATTTTAAATGAATAGGCTGTTCCCAGAGTGCTGTATCAAGGCACCTCAGTGGTAAGTCTGTGGGAAGGAAAAAGTGTGGCAGAAAACGCACAACGAGAAGAGATGACCGGACCCGGAGGAAGATTGTGGAGAAGGACCGATTCCAGACCTTGGGGGACCTGTGGAAGCAGTGGACTGAGTCTGGAGTAGAAACATCCAGAGCCACTGTGTACAGGCGTGTGCAGGAAATGGGCTACAGGTGCCGCATTCCCCAGGTCAAGCCACTTTTGAACCAGAAACAGCGGCAGAAGCGCCTGACCTGGGCTACAGAGAAGCAGCACTGGACTGTTGCTTAGTGGTCCAAAGTACTTTTTCCGGATCAAAGCAACTTTTGCAATTCATTTGGAAATCCTGGTGCCAGGGTCTGGAGGAAGACTGGGGAGAGGGAAATGCCTGAAGTCCAGTGTCAAGTACCCACAGTAATGGTCTGGGGTGCCATGTTAGCTGCTGGTGTTGGTCCACTGTGTTTTATCAAGGGCAGGGTCAATGCAGATAGCTATCAGGAGATTTTGGAGCACTTCATGCTTCCATCTGCTGAAAAGTTTTAGGGCTGGTTCAGACAGACGTTCGGAGGCGTTGTTTGTTGGCGTTGCGTTCGTGATGCGTTCAGGCTTTCAGCAGCGTTTGCGTTGCGTTCGTATGCGGTCGCGGTTTTCTTCCCCTAGGGGGACATTACCCGTCGCGGTTAACCGCCCCTGGAAGCTACATGTAGCTTCCAGGGGCTCCTTAAACGCCAGGGAAAATCGGGACCCAAACGCCGCGTTCGTGTAAACGCGCGTAAAAGCTTGGTACAAACGCTCCCATTCACTTTAATGGGAGCGTTTAACACCAAGCCCCGAACGCTGGCAGTAAACGCTGCACAAACGTCCGTCTGAACCAGCCCTTATGGAGATGATTTCATTTGTCAGCACGACCTGGAACCTGCTCAGTGCCAAAACCACTGGTAAATGGTTTACTGACCATGGTATTACTGTGCTCAATTGGCCTGCCAACTCTCCTGACCTGAACCCCATAGAGAATCTGTGGGATATTGTGAAGAGGAAGTTGAGACACAAGACCCAACACTCTGGATGAGCTTAAGGCCGCTATCGTAGCATCCTGGGCCTCCATACACCTGATCAGTGCCACAGGCTGATTGCCTCCATGCCACGCCGCATTGAAGCAGTCATTTTTGCAAAAGGATTCCCGACCAAGTATTGAGTGCATAACTGAACATAATTATTTGACGGTTGACTTTTTTTGTTTTAAAAACACTTTTCTTTTATTGATCGGATGAAATATGCTAATTTTTTGAGATAGGAATTTTGGGTTTTCATGAGCTGTATGCCAAATACATCAATATTAAAACAATAAAAGGCTTGGAACTACTTCAGTTGTGTGTAATGAATCTAAAATATATGAAAATCTAATGTTTATCAGTACATTACAGAAAATAATGAACTTTATCACAATATGCTAATTTTTTGAGAAGGACCTGTATATAATAGGATGTTCACTTTGGCACTTCAGTAGTGCTGTTGAAATAATGTAATGCACGTTGTGTGTGCATTTTGTACAGAAGTATACTTTTTTCACGTACTCTGTGTGTGTGTGTGTGTATGTGTGTGTGCGTGTGTGTGACATAAGACTTTATCTCCTCCCCCTTTTGCTATTGTTCAAAAAGCTGATAAGAAGTCAATCCAACAGTTGGATTGATGTCTTATCAGTCTCATCAGCTGTTTGAACAATAGTAAAAGACTTCTTTTAGTTGTTTCAACTTGCTTCACAACAAAGTAGTGGTGGTCGGCATCCTCAGATCCCGGGCACAGCTCCGCTATTCTCTATGGGGAGGATTGCACATGACGTCGACTATGTCATGCGCAGACCCGATCCTCCCCATAGAGAGGACCGGAGATGTGCAGGGAGGCTGCGCCGATCGCTGGATCCAGAGGGGGGGGGGGGGGGGGGTAAAAGGTAATCTGAGGACGCCGGCCACCACTACTAGCTAGCCTAGTGCTAGCTGAAGCTATAACAGCTAGCCTATTGCTTAAAATTATAATGGGGGACTCCTGGGGACAGCCAGCGGTATGCCCGATACAGTGTCGGGCATACCGCTGAGGAGGATAACAGACAAGTTTGGCAGATGGTAGGTGTGTATGAACCTTTTAGGCTACTGATAAGTAACTATTGTTCACCTATGTGGCAGGAAAACAATGCCTTTCTTGCCTTTTCTAAAGGTGCGTACACACGCACTACTTCCGTCCAAGAACTGGCGCGTAGCACACGTGCTACTGTCGCTGAACGTCCGCCCAGTGGGAGGGTCTGACGGACCAGTTGTTGGCGGAAGTAGTGCGTGTGTATGCACCTTTCGATTGCCAGCTACATTTGAATTTGGGTTGTTTATATAAATTTAAAAATGGAGACATATTTGCCTTTATTCTCGGGCTCCTCCTCAGGGAAGCAGTTTACTAAAGTTTATGTGAAATCTGTGTCTGCTTCAAATACTGCAATTATTAGGTTAATGGAAACAAATTAAGCTTCTCTGCACTTAATGTAACAGTGAGCACTACCACATTTTCATTTCTGGTAAAAGTTCCTGGTAGGTAGATTATTCTCACCCAGCATCATTTCCAGGAATTGGTCATCTGGAACCTGTGCAGGTAGAGACTAGATGTGTCCTAAACCAGTGAAGAGACATTTGACAATTTAGGGCCCGTTCAGAGTTGGTTAAATTGCACAGTGGTCAAGTGGTAATGGCTCCATTTATTGCCAACCTGCCAGGATTCCAGCATCATTCATTGTATCGTACAACCAAATAGAGTTGTCAAATGCTATTCACAGATAGTACCAGTGCTTCACATGTAGGGCTTGATTTTGATTCACTAAACCGTGATATGATAAATAGCACACCTTATCAAAGTTAACACGCCTTATCAGAGTATCATAGCAAGCACTACGAATTTATGCCTGCTAATTGGCAATGGCAGTTGTCCTGTGGGTTCGTAGAGCTCAGGCCCAGTGCACACCAAGTGTTTTTGGTAGCTTTTTCAAACATTTTACAAGTTTACACTTGCGATAAACGGTTGGGGAATTCCTGCACTAAACTAGCGGTGCTGGCTGAGTTGATGCATTTTCTCTGTGCAGAGACAGTTAAGGCTTGTTTCCACTATCGCGAATCTGCATGCAGTTTCGCACATGTAATGCAAGTGGATGGGCCTGTTTCCACTGTAGCGTTGTTGAGGTGCAGTTTTTTTCAGCGGTGAAAAAAACGCACAAAAAAGCTGCAGAATTCGCCTGCGAGTGGAATGCATGCGAATTGCATGCAATGTATTTAATAGGGAAATCGCATGCGGTTTCCGCCGCAAATTCGCATAAGTACCAATGTAAATTCACACAGGCAGTGACATGGTTAAAATCACATATACCCTCACCTATGCAAATTTGCGGCAAAAAAAGTATGCAGAATCGCATCCGCATGCGATTTCATCAGCGGTGGAATCCAGGCGCTTCCGCACTGCAATAGTGGAAATGAGACCTTACTATAAAGGAGGCAGCTCCAACTTCCCTTTAGATGTGCATTTTGTTTTAAAACTGCCTCTGTTTGCCCTGAATCTTCTCTGAATCTGTCTATTAGTCTTTCTAAACTATCTATTTAATTGCTGCAGCTTAGAAGAACTTCAAGAAATGTTACACACGCAGGCTTTCTGATGTGAAATTTATCTGAAATCAGGTACCCAAGGGGTTAAACACAGCCTGGGTATTCTGTGATTCCTTTTTTTTTTTGTTCTGCTCTCACTGCTGCCTGGGAGATCTGTCTCCATTAGCTTGCCTGTTATCGCTGGCTTATCTCTTTTTCTAAACAGTTGGTATTCTCCATTCCCAATACCACCTGCTCTAATCTTTATGAATGGACATGTGTTGTGATAATCACCGCATAAGGTGGTAATTTCCCGCGCTACTCAGGAATGTCAGCTTTTCATGCGGAAACCGCTTTTATGAATGGACACATTGCTAAATCGTCGGTAAAGTCAGCTTGTTTGAGCATTACCGCATGTGGAAATGCTTTATGAATAGAGGCCAAAGGACTAATTTGGGGGATTTGTATACTTTAATGGATCCAAAAACTAAATACAAGGAATTACTGTAAACACAGACCGTAATGGGTAATGAGCCTGAAAAACATGTTTTGTACAATTTAAAAGGTTGCATTGAAACTGCACCAAAACTAATGATATTGTAAATCAGATTGAAGTTCTAAACCAAAAAACAAAAAAAAAAGCACAGGGCAAACACTATCCACATACCTTAATGAATGCTGCACATTGACAGAGTAGCAGCACCTCTCATTTAGCATGAATGCATCCAAAATGAGAAACCTGCTTATGACTTTTTTTTTAACAACATATAGGGCTCTATTGAAAATAACGTGCGGTAACACTTTTTTGTTCGGAAAAATACCTCCAGTGATAATTACCAACTTTTCTGAGTATCGAGTGTGATTAATGTTCGATAAAAGTGCGATAAAACGGTCGGTAACTTTGTGGTAATTGTTCGTTAATGTATGCGGAAATGAAGCTTTTTTTGACCACTGTAGGGCAGCCCATATGCTTTCCACCCATTACACAGAGACGACCCAGGAAAGCCTGTCACATTTAAAGATATAGAAATGCACCCTGTATGTATATAGGGAGTTTAGCCAGTCTAATTCCCCCTCATCTGTGACTAATCACAACTGTAATTTGATCTCTCAGCTGTGCCAGCTGGCTGCCTCAGCAGAGCAGCTAATTTGTAAACACAGGATGTTCATCCTATGTCTGCTTCCATTAAAGCAGAAAGTACACACACTGGAGATTTATTGCAGGATTTGTATTAACTTTAAAAAAGGTTTCTGTTTAAAGGTTATTATGCTGTTGCTTATCTTTTTGAACAGAGGAATTTTCTCCTTGGCATCTATAAAATAATCTAAAATACTATAAGAGGTTAGAAAGTGCGCCTTGACAGTAGGCACACCCGTCTTCTGTCCCCTACTTACAATTTACATGAACTCAAACAAACACAGCTCGAAAAGCTCCATGTTAAGGTGTAGTCGTGTAGCTTATCAATCGAGCCGCATCAGGTCCGATCTCACCGCCTCCGATTCCCTGCTCGTTCCCCACAAGTGGACAATGGCAGGGAATCGAGCGGAAGATGAGTGGCGCCAGCGGGGTAAAGGCTGGGCCATCAAGTGGTTAATTCACTCCCTGACACAAGTCAGGAAGTGAACTGCTTGACCCGGAAAATAATACAGTGTATTTATTCTTAACCACTTGACCCACCCTTCCCCCCCCCCCCCAAGGACCAGCACTGTTTTTAGTGATCTGTGCTGGGTGGGCTCTGCAGCCCCCAGCACAGATCAGGGTGCAGGCAGAGTGACCAGATTGCCCCCCTGTCCTCCCCCCCCCCCCCATGGGGATGATGTGCAGGGGGGGTCTGTTCGCTCCTGCTTGCCTGAGGTTTGCAGGGGGGGTGGGGACCTCAAAGCCCCCCTCCGCAGCAAAATTCCCCCCCCCCCCTCCCTCTTCTACCTTTCCCCGCTGGTGATCCGGGTTGCACAGCACGCTATCCGTCCTGTGCAGCCAGTGACAGGCTGTCCTTTGTCACATGGCGGCGATCCCCGGCCGCTGATTGGCCGGGGATCGCCGATCTGCCTTACGGCGCTGCTGCGCAGCAGCGCTGTACAATGTAAACAAAGGAGACATATGTCTCCTACGTTTACATTTAGTCTGCGAGCCGCAATCAGCGGCTCGCAGGCTATTCACGGAGACCCGCTCTGTGATCTAACAGGACACGACCGCTTGCGCGAGCGGCCTTTCCTGATTAATTAGGGAGGCACCTGGCGACGCAGATCTGCGTCGCTGGTCCTCCAGCTACCACTTTGCCGCCGCACGGTATGAGTGTGCGGTCGGCAAGTGGTTAAAATCAAATGCAATTGCTGCACAAATCGGTTTTGTAAGCCTTTAGTGCTCTTCCATTACAGCAAAATCACCCCAAAATTGGTACAGGCATCGCTTTACGGAGCGTAAAAAGGACAAACCGCGCTGATATGAACCTTCTCATAGAGAATCGTTGTACAAGCGGTTTGTGAGAGATTTTTAAAATCGCCTGCGCTTGAAAAAAGGCAGAAAAAGCCCTTAGTGGGAACAAGCCCAGAATGAGGGCAAATTGACAAGATTTAGGTTTTTAGTGCTAGCTAATGTTCCAAGAGGCGATTAAGAATTGCGTACTGCCTGGAAATGGACCAATTAAATGCATGCCAGAAAAATGAGCATTTTGCTGATCAGCAGCTGACTTCAGTGTCTAGCACAGTTCCACTGTAAAGGGTCTTGCTATCTGCACACTCTATAATAACTCATGTTATAGTCATTTTCAGAAGCAAGGTATTTCTTCAACAAATGTTGAAATTGTTTAACAAAAGGTGTTAGGCTTCCTGCACACTACAAATCCGTTTTCCAATTCAGATTTTCAATTCCAATTTTCCCTGAATACATTCAACAGACAAACTGATCACAAAATGCAGCATGCAGTAAAGATCAAAAAGCGGAATCGGATGTAAAAAAAATGATTAAAAAGCAGAATCCGAATCACATGCCGTGTGCAGGGAGCCTTAACCACTTGCCTACCGCGCGTCAGCAAAGTGGCAGCTGCAGGACCAGCGACGCAGTTCTGCGTCGCCGGCTGCAAGCTAATTAATCAGGAAGCAGCCGCGCAAGCAGCTGCTTCCTGTCAATTCACGGCGGGGGGCTGCAAGAATAGCCTGCAGGCCACCGATCGCGGCTCGCAGGCTAAATGTAAACACAAACGGAAATAATCCGCTTTTACATCCGTACAACGCTGTTAACAGTAGCAGCGTTGTACCAGATGAGCAATCAGCGGCCAGGGATCGCTGTCACATGACAGGCAGGAGCCTGTTAGAGGCTGCACAGGACAGATCCGTTCCTGTGCAGCCTCGGATCTCCGGGGAAGGGAGGGGGGGAATTTGACCGGGGAGGGGGGCTTTGAGGTGCCCCCCCCCCCCCCCCCGCAACACCCAGGCAGGCAGGAGCGATCAGACCCCCCAGTAAATCATCCCCCTAGTGGGGAAAAAAGGGGGCAATCTGGTCACTCTGCTTGCACCCTGATCTGTGCTGGGGGCTGTAGAGCCCACCCAGCACAGATCAGCTAAACCAGCACTAGTCCTTAAGGGGGGGGGGGGGGGGGGTAAAGGGTGGGTCCTCAAGTGGTTAAGGTGGGTACACACCAGATAAGTCTTTAAAAAAAAATGACAAGATTACAGACCAAATTTTACCCCCTTCCATGTAGTAAGAGAGTTATACCTATACAGTCTATTCTATTGAACTGAACTCTCCATCAGATAAAAATCTTTGCAGGATGCTGTACACATTCAAAAGATCAGCATCTGCCAAATTCCATTCATAGTCTGATATCTGCAGATCTCATACACACCTTGTTTAACAGACATTCATCTGCAGATCAGATGGATCTTCAGATCTGCAGATGAATATCTGTTAAACAAAGGTGTGTATGAGATCTGCAGATATCAGACTATCAATGCATTTTGCAGAAACTGATTTTTTGCATGTGTGCAGCATCTCACAAAGATTTTTATCTGATGGGGAATTCAGTTCAATAGAATAGACTGTAGTGTATGGCTCTCATACTACATGGAAGGGGGTAAAATTGGTCTGTAAGCTTTCATTTTCCAAAGACTTTTATCTGATGTGTGTACCCACCTTTAGGAAAGATGCTATCAGGAATATTAGAGCAAGAGGAGTTTCCACTGCACTCCACTCAGCCACATTAGAAAGCCCCATTCTCCATCTTTACCTGGTAACAGAGGCATAGTAAATTCCAAGTTCAAGAGTCATCTACAAGCAGAATCGATGCAGTTTGTCTAGGCTGAAAATGATATTAAATATCAACCTCATACCAATTTAAGAAGTTGGTATCTTTGGTTCAAATCTGTAAATATTGAACAATGTATACATTTTATTTCTGCTACTAGTCTCTTTCTGTGATATAAAGCCATCCTCCACTGCAGTAACCTAAAGATCATCTAAGCTGTGTCCATGAAAACGAAAGTGTGTGTGTGTGTGTGTGTGTGTACTGGGAGATTAGGTATCGTTAATAGTATACCTGTGTCTGTTTATAAGTTTATGCAGAGCTTGTCCAGTTTCTCCCACGCAAGTTCCTTTGGGGCATTTTGCACACATGATCATACTAGATTAGTAGAATCACAGAAAATCTGAAGTGCTTTTAAAGGTGCATACACGCACATTTTTCCAATCGACCGGTCGTTTGGGCATCAAATCGGCCGTGTGTACGGTCTGTCGTTCACTCACCTGAGAAGACTGGTTGTGGCGGATCGTTCAAATCCAGTCTTATCAGGTGAACAACCGACCGTACACACGGCCGATTTGATGTCCAAACGACCGGTCGTTTGGAAAAAATCGTGTGTATGCACCTTTACTCATTCCTGTTGTGTACCTGGTATTGAGATCATGTCCGTGGATTAGATGTCTGCAGGTCTCACTTTTTTGTTAGCAGGGCAATGTTCCGTACTGTTGATGCCTATTTAACCTCCTGAGCTTTACGCCGCTCAGGAGGTTTTGTTACTTTGTGCCCTAGGATTAATGAATTGGCTATAATGGCTGCAAAACCTTTAGCTAGCACTAGGCTAGCTAGTACAAGTGTCCGGCACCCCCTGATCCAGCCAGTTTATACATTACCCAGCCTGGCTCCAGCGATCAGCACAGCCTCCCCAGACAGCTCTGGTCTTCACTATGGGGAGGATCGCACATGACGTCAGAGACGTCATGCACAAACCCGATCCTCCCCATAGAGAGACTGGAGCTGTGCGGGGAGGCTGCATAATGTATAAACGGGGGATCAGTGGGTGCCGGGCACTTGTACTAGCTAGCCTAGTGCTAGCTAAAGGTTTTGCAGCAAATTAATTCATCCTGGAGCACTCCTGAGGATAGAGAGCGGTATGCCCGACCCAGTGTCGGGCATACCGCTAAGGAGGTTAAAGAACTCCTGACAATCGTCTGTTTTAGAATGGGTAGCTGTTGAGGGGAGGTTTAGGGAATACCGTATTTACTCACATATAAGCTGAACCATGTATAAGCCAAGTTACCCACTTTTCCCTCAGAAACCAGGAAAAAGTGATTGACTTGCGTTTAAGCCCCCTCCCCAGTAGCCAGATGTTCTAGTTCAATTCAGCCCCCTTGCCCATAGCCAGACATGCCCAAGGATCATACAGCTGTGTCTCAAGAAGCCACTAGATGGCGTCATAGAAATGAGACAGCGATTGCAAACACAGGAAGAATCCCGGAATATTGCACCGCTGACACATTGCTTGCACGTTCCACTCCACAAGTCAGGGTACACAGGTAGTCTTGAGCAGCACACTCTGCACACCATGTAGCAGGGGATGGAGGGCACAGACAGAGCTGGAAGCCAGCTGGCAAGAGCAGGATCACTAGTGCACAATCCTTACACTCCTCTGCCAGTAACGAAACCTGCTCCACCATCTGTTTTGCTCCACTGACTCGCATATAACCCAAGGAAGTAACTTTTCAGCACATTTTTTTTATGCTGAAAAATTAAGCTTATACACAAGTATATACAGTAAGTTAGCCAATAAATGGTATCATCCTTGCTTTTACCGATGAATACAGTACACTACTCGTCTGCTACTTCTATGTATTGAATGTGAGGCTGAAGCAGGGCTTTTAAAATTAGACAGCTATAGACCATGAGGGCTATGGCACACAGTCAAATGTCACGATTTGTAGTGTAGCTATGTCACAGCAAACTGAAAAACCATTCATAAGTTACACGATATGTAGCATCAATCTCTCGCAAATTTAAACATAAGGATTCAATGGATTTATACCGTTGTCTGTATTTTGTACCACTTTTTTTTTTTTACTTACTTTGTAAAGCACCACAGAATATTTTAGCACTTTATAAATCAATAATAATCTGACAGATGTCACAATGGGTCTGCCTGATCCTAATTTTCATCGATTTATGGCTGAGATCAATCCATGCATAATTGGTATGCCTCGAGCCCATGATGTGGAAGAGATGTTTAACCACTTTTTCCATTGCTAGTTTATCTACGTCACCTGTGGCATCCTCCAAGCCACGGCGGTGTAGATATACCATTTTAGCTTGCAGCCCTGCTGTGCATGATCGGGTATGCTTCAGAGAACACCCGCACCCCCCCCCCCGGCACTGTCCGCTGTATTACTAATTGCTAAGCTGTATTACTACTAGTGCAGCATTCCCCAAATCCATGATGTGCATTATAAAACATATACTCACCTGCAGCCTGTGTGTGTGTCTCATCACCTTCTGTGTGTCTCCTCATCACCTTCTGTGTGGCTCCTCTCACACAGCGACTCATCAACAGCTCATCTTCCTCCCTAAACCACGTTAACTAGCCTGAAAGGCGAAGGACGGCTATCTCCACAGGAAGTTCTGGAGGGGAAGACACTGTCTCTCATTCATATGGGTCTCTCCCCTTGCCACTCCTTTCCCCTGGCTACTCTAATTGGCTGTGTGCTGCTCTGCATTGGGCAGCACAATATAACAGACCGCGGCGGCCGTGATCAAGAGCAGCGAGCCGGCAGTAATATATGACAGGCCGCTGCCACAATCTACCGGTAGATTGCGATGGACGTATTGGGCATCCCTGCTCTAAGATATACAACCATAGACTCTGAACATGCCTGCAGCAGATCAAATGTTTGACATCATCAGATCTGACAAGATTAGCTGCATGCTTCTTTCTGGTGTGATTCAGACACTACTGCAGCCAAAATAGACCAGCAGGAAAGACCAGCAGCCAGACAATTTTCAAAAGAAATACATATGGCAGCCTCCACATACCTCTTGCTAGTTGTCCTTAACCATCTTTAGCTCTCTGACTGGCGAGGCTGAACCTTGCAGTGACAGCATATAGCTGAGCAAAGAAGAATCTCCATGCCCTGAGCAGGGAAAGTAGTGTCCCTCTATTCCTCAGTAAGGCTCTTAAGTTTACATACTCTAGCAGAATTCATAAATAACCATTATTCATAAAATATGAATGATTGAAAACATTTTACTCATGGTTGGCTGAAGCCAGTTATTAACCTTTTGGGGATCAGGTATGTTGAATCAACGTCCAGCAGGTGGTGCTACCGTTCTGACCGGACGTTGATTTAACGTCCGCACTAACGAACCGTCCCGATGCGATCGTGCGCACCGGAGAGGGGAGATTAAGCTGTCATGACAGTTGGCATCTCCCCTCAGGTGATCAGCAGCCATTGCGTATGGCTGCTGATCACGATCGCCGTCAGATCATAGTGATCAATTTGACAGCTGCAGCGGTGGGGGGGGGGAAAGAGGATCCACTCACCTCCCTGCCGTTCCAGCAACAATCGGCGCCGCCCCCCACCGCTCTTACCGACATCTCTGCTCCTGACATCAGCACCGGGTGCCGGAACTAAGCGGCAGTAGGAGCTGAGATTCCAGCTGGAGCGGAGGGATCCGCTGCGGCTCGTCGCTGGAGCCTGGAAGGTGAGTGAAGGCTGCTGCACACAGGGGGACACTGCCCAGCCAGACCCTGCAGGGATCCGGCTGCCTGCCCCCCCCTTTCTGCAAAAATGCCTGGTCCTGAAGGGGGGGGGGGGGGGGGGGAAGAATAGGCAGCCGGTCCCGAAAGGGTTAAACAACTGTGTTTACTCTTTAGGAATCATAATTAGTGCAAAAATCTGTAGACAAACTACTAAAATGACCCTGATCAAAAAGTTTACACACCCTGGTGATTTGGACTCATACCATGCACACATGACACAAACTGGTTTTAATGGCTTTCAAAAAAAGTAACCATCCTGACCTGCGATCTGTTTTCTTGTAATTAGTCGGTGTGGAAGCTCTGTCAGGAGTCAAACTTATTGACCTTTTACATCCAGTGCTGCACTAATGTTTGTGTTTGATTGGCAATCTGATTGTCGCTAGCCTTCTGTTTACCTGGCAGCTTGACAGTGTCCTCCCTGCCTCTTCCATTGAATGGCTGCCTGCCTCTGTCAGCTTCCTCCAATTGGAGGCTAAGCCGCGACCAAGAAAGTACTTCCGGATCGTGGCTTAGCTTCCGATTGGAGAAAGATGACAGAAGCAAGGAGCCATTCAATGGAGGAGGCGGGAAAGGCAATGCAGGGGGAGGTAGAGGAAGACACTGATTGACAAGATGCAGGTTTATCAGACTTCTCGCTAGCCTGGCACTATTTTGCAGGGGGGGGGGGGGCAGCAGAGCCACTAGAAGGACACTGAGGCATGTCATTGTGCACAGAACTAATCACGCTAAGTGATTAGCATCTGAGGCTTGCTTTTCAGTGGAGCGTAGACGCTAGGACAGAGGAGGCGGGGGAGTGTGCGTACTTCTGCCCATCATTATGCGCCGGGCAGAAGTGAAGATAATCCAGGTCAGAATAGTTGCCCAGCCCCCGGCATCTATTGAAGACTGGGTGCAGGTTTTATTTTACCAGAGCCTTTTGGCTTCTGGTATCCTTTAAGAGCTTGTGCTTGAAATAAAGCCCTTTATCCTGAATAGATAAGCACCAACTAGTGTAAGCAGGATGGAGGTACGGAAATGAAGGAATATGGAACCATTAGTATCAAATGACAGCTATAAAAAAAAAAAAAAAATTAAAAAAAAGTTTTTCTGCAAAAAACAGACTGGAAATTTCAAACAACCAGATCAATATGCTGTGCACTAAAGGAGGGAAGGAACATTATGGTTGGCAGTTTAAATATAGCAGCATAAATAAATAGTCACAATCATCTTTGAATAGATTTTTAATTGTGTTATAAGAAACAATATGGTACTTTGGTCTGCATGAAACATCTAATACAATGCTGCAGCAATACAAATAACTAGGTCCTTAGTTACTAAAGTGATCATTGGTGTGAAATACAGACCATAACCAGAATTGCACATTGCACTGAAGTGACGTCCAATACATTCAAGTATCCGATTCCTTAAAACTAAATTTAAATTATTCATAGTTATATGAAAATCTGCATCTATCAACATGAAACATTAACATAACATGAATGAAACAGGTTCCTTAGTAATAAAGACACTGGCATGGTCAACATACACTAGATATACAAAGTACGATCAACAATGGATCCCTTTGCAGGACCAATGTTTCAACTGGCAAATCTAGAATATTGCACTTCAAAAGATTCAATTTCTGTACTAAAAAGTGCACCAGCTAGCCCGAGGCTCTGAAATTACAAGATAGAATTCAAATATTGATAATTACCGTTTATATTAAGTAGAAAAATAAATACTTTGAAAAGTGACAAATCATTATCTAGCAAGAAAATAAATAGATGTGCACCTCTTACTTACAAAAAGGCATTTGGTTTTGAAAATGTTACAACCCTAGTGGAGAGGAAACAGGATTAAAAGAAGAGAAAGAATTGTGTTACAGTTATGCCTGTCAAGCACGTTTTACATTCACACAGAGAGTGATAGGACAGTATTGCTCGCCATGTGGCCAGCTTGAAACCCAATAGCCGAAAATAGAAACTTCAACTAATGGAGTGTGCTCTCTCCTTGGCCCGGTTCTCACTGCCAGAAAAAAAAAAAAGTCCATTCACAGATCATGACATCTGTAAAGATGGATCCGTTCACATTAGTCTGTAAGAACGTTTCCGTTCTGCATGATCCGCTGAACGGACTGCAAATTTAGTTCTGCAGCAATGTTTCCGGACCGCTGGGCCCAGCGGAATGGGAACTGAAGCTGAAACCCTGCTTTGGGGGCAATGAAAAAAAAAAGCAAGGGTTCTTCAAACTAGTGAAGGAACTGACCGTTCCAGACCGCAAAACCCACATTGGTGATGGGGGTCAGGAAGGAGGGGTAATATAGGAAAATGGAATAGAAGCAGCTGAACAGCAGAGTGAAAATGATCCGAATGACCAGTAATTAGATCCGTTTTCACGGATCCGTTTGCCACTTAATTCCTAGTGTGAAACGGGCCTAAATGAAAGAAGTCACAGCAAAGCATCTCTACATTCACTAGTAAGTTATCTTATTTTAATTATCTCCTCATACTTGTGTTATTAATCCTAATTTTATGTAATCAACTTGTAAATTAAGCTTTGTAAACAGGCAAATAGGGAAAGGGGTGAGAAATAAGTTAAAGGACAACTGTAGCGAGAGGCATATGGAGGCTGCCATTTTCATTTTTCTTTTACAGCGGATCCGAGATGAAAAACTAACTAACAAGTAGCTTGTCTATAAATTTTATCTAAAGTTTAGATAGTTTACACAGCAAATCTAGCTGAAAACAGCTTCAATAGAATAGGATTATTTCTTCCTGTGATACGACAGCAGCCATGTTTGTAAACATTACAGAGGCAGGCTTATCTGTATCTTCAGCACTCAGCCTGTGAAAAACCTAATCCACCTCCTCCAGTCTGCCACTGAAATCTCTGGCTAGTAATACCTCCCCCTCCTCCTGCCCAGACAGAGCTCCCATGAGCCCTTGCTACTGTCTGAAAATGCCAAGGCTCTCTGAAAAGCTGTGGACGAGGCATGTTTAGTTTATAGGGAATTCGAGTATTAAAACAAACAAAAAAAAGTATTTGACTTGAGGAATGCCCTATAAACCCATAGGAAAGGAACACAATTATGCAATGAGTAAAAGTTCATCTCTGATCCACTTTAAGCAATACCAGTTACCTGGCAGCCCTGCTGATACTCTGCCGCTAATACTTTTAGCCATAGACCCTGAACAAGCTTGCAGCAGATCAGGTGTTTTTGACATTGTCAGATCTCAAGATTAGCTGCATGCTCGTTTCTGGTGCGATTCAGAAACAGGTCTGCAGCCAAATAGAGCAGCAGGGCAGCCAGGCAACTGGTATTGCTTATAAGGAAATCAACATGGCAGTTATCGTAAACTCAGCAGAGGCAGCCGACTGGTGTCTCACCTCACTGCTCCCCTCTTTACCCTGCCTGTGGAGTACGCTCCACCATCACCCTCCCCCCCCCCATAGCACCAGTATTCGGCTAAGGGATCAAGTCTCAACCGCTGTGCAACATCCATGCTAAGTGTATGCACATTTAAGCTGAGCATTACGTAGATCATGCAATGATTAGTTTGAGTTACAGGAACCTGCATTTGTATTTTTTTCTCCTCAGTGTTTAGTTTTGTAGACAGGAGGGCTCCATCGTTTTGCACATCCGGAAAAATAGGATGGAAAGTCACATCATATGTTTTCGATGCAATGCGGCAGTGCAGGATACAGTCTATAGATTTATGCCTGTACTGTGTCCAAAACCGTGCCCATTGCCAGGTTATCCTAATGGATGTGCTTCCACTGTGAAAGCCCCACTGAAATATGATTGCATCACATTTCCATGTGATTATATTGTCCATTGTGCCACAATGGACATAGTGTGAGGGGAAACGGTAACAAAATTGCAAAGTTTAGATATGTGAAGGCTAGCTTCTTGAGCATTTCATAAATTAGAATTTTCTAAGCAGTTTGTATGAAATGTGTAGCCAATGTACCTGCTCACTGGAGACAGTCAATTAAGATTATCTGCAGGAATATTCACTACATGCTGCTAGAAACTGGGCCAATGAAATGAATTTCCTGTTGCATCTGATTGGCCCAATTCCAAAGTGGTTTGCATACAATTTGAAATATACATGTAGCGCGACATGCATCTCAAAAAACAGTTCTGCTCATCCCTAGTGAATATTTTCACTGGTCTAGGGAGTAAAAAAAAAAAAAAAAAAAAAAAAAAAAAAAAATCACTAGTTGCTGGTTAACCAAATTAGCTTGATTTCCTTTTCTGCTTCAAAAAAAAGTGTCAGAGGGAATTGGCATTTTTACAGTTAATTAGCACATATGAGTAACAAATTCTCTCTACAAGCAATTTCTGCATACCTGCTAAGCTGTGTACTCCAGACAAATCTCTGATAAGGTAGCTGTTCTGTCCCATCTCAGCCAACAATGTAGTGTGGGTACACGTGATGTGTCCCCTGGCCATGTTTTAAGATCCGGCACACAGCACACAGTGCTTTTCAGCGCTGCTAGATTTGAGCGCAGCCAGCGCCACCATAGACTACAATGGGAATCACATCTACAGCGGCACTCAATAACGTCGGCTCTGTCAGAGGAGGAGCTGAAGTTGCTTAAAAAAAAAACAAAAAAAAAACACATTCGGCCTCCAGCAATCGCTGGAAGCCAAATTATTTAATTCCCCCACTATCCATGGCAGCCTGGAGGGGGAATAGTAATTAACACGGCCCGGACTTGTGCAGAAGCAGGATCAGCTATATACCGGCTGTATCCTGCGCCCAAGTCTACCGGCGCAGATTTCAAATGTATATGCTACACTCAAGTGCACTGTTCCCCTCCTTACCCTGCCCACTGCAAGCAGATCCATTTTGTGCTGCACTGCCCTCCCTCCCTCTCACCGTAGCAACAGTATGCAACGGCCTAGTTTACTAGAGGGATAAAGCTGTACAGCACCATTCTCTGCAGTGTTGCCTGTAAGATTGAGCTAAATCCTGATAAGCGACATGACTGGCGAGTATGTATGCACCTTTACTCAGCATACACTGATCACAATGGGGCCTTTTGATTGGTTTAGGTCTCATTTCTACATATGGAAGAGCAAGTATTCAAAAAAAAAAAAAAAAGTAAACATGATTTCTCCTCAAGCAGGAGGCATACAAAATCCAAAGAACCCTTTAGAGGAAATAAGCTTATAAGATTTACAGACTTTAATAGAGGTTTTAAAATAAATAGGTTCATCCTGCACACATGTAGGCATAAGAACTTATATCACTGAGCAGCTTGTATTTGACCTCACATCACTTTACATAAGTCACAATTCACAGTCACAGAATGAAACAAGTAGTACTATAATAGTCTGTCAGGATCAGTGTTAAAACTAAAGTCACAGACTAATGACAGGTGATCTGATGGGTAGGTAAAAGATGGGAGCCTATTTGGCCCAATTTGCTCCTCTGTTGGCATTTTCAAGGCAGCATTAACTTTTAAAGCATGCTGGGAATACCATATGTAATCTAGGGTATTACAACACTCTCCTGTGGTCCGGATCTTCCAGGTTGTGTAGGGAGGCTCAGTCTCTCCATCTTCACTAAGCACCTTGTAGGCACTGTTGAGGTTTAGGCTTGAGGAAGCAAAACGCTTATACACCTCTTCAGTTGGGTCTGCATTGAAATCCCCGCATACAACCAACGGTATTTTGGCCCCTTGTGTCAGAGACTCAAGATTCCGCAGGAGATCTAAACCCTGTGCAAGTCTGAACCTCTCCCATCCTGTGCGTGCCTTCAGGTGAGTGACTGCAAAGCACACTAGCCTGCCAGTCATTTTACACTGCAGGATTTCTGCAATGGCCACCTGATTGGTTTTCAAGCTCCGGGCCGTTAGCCTGTACTTGGCACTGTTGACCAGCTGGAATCGGTCTTGCAGGAAGAACAAGGCACAGCCATCAGGTCCATTGTTATGCTCAACATCAAGGCAAGGAGACCATGGTTTCGCCAAAAAGGTGCACTGGTAGCCTAACCTACTAAGTATTGGCTGGAAAGTGTCAAAATAGTGATCCACTTCCTGCAGGCACAAAACATCCGGACGGTTAATGACGATTTCCTCCAGGATTAGGTACTTCCTTTCATCCCAGTTCAATGCTTCTATGGGACACTTAATAAAGTTGTCCTTGCCTTCTCCAAGAGCTGCCAAGAAAGAAAACATTGGTGTAATGAGAGACAAGTTTGCATTTTATCTGTCAAAATATGCATACTGAATATAAAGAAATACACAGCAATGATGATTTTGCTTTGGACCCATAATGGCATTGCATACATTGTTTTTATTGGGACCAAAAACGTGGAACCCCTGCCACATTCAGGGCAAGCTAGGGGGTGGGGCTATTGCCATGGCTACAAGCTGTCAGGACTTCAGTCTTCATTCAGAGAATGTCAGGTCAGTCATTCTGCCTCGTTAAGGATCACAACCAGCAATGAGAAGGATGGCGGCGCTACAGGAAAAAGAACAGCTAATGGAAAATAAGAGACTGGAAAAAAAGGAGAGGTAGATTTAAAAAGTCAGGGGCAGATAAATGGAGCAGTTGCCCAGAGCAACCATTAGAATTCTTGTTTTATTCAGAATTTGACATTCGGAGTGGCGTGGGTGACGCTACACAGCAAGTGGAGTAAGTGGAGAGAACAATGCTCTAAATCTAGTATGTGTACAAAGCTTAAAGAGACACTTAAGCCAGGAAAAAAAAAATAAAAAATAAAGTTTTACTCACCTGGGGCTTCTACCAGCCCCCTGCAGCAGTCCTGTGCCCTCGCAGCCACTCACTAATCCTCTGGTCCCCCGCTGCCAGCTAGTTTCGTTTTTGCCGACAGGCCTGTCAGGACTGACCACGCGTAGCTTTTTCCGCATTCCCAACTGTAATTAGCGCTATTGCGGGCTGCAACGTGTACAAAAATACGCGCTGCCGCATTACGAATGCATAGATATGCGGCAACGCGTATTTTTGTACACATTGCGGCCCACAATAGCGCTAATTGCAGTCGGGAATGTGGAAAAAGCTACGCGTGGTCAGTCCTGACAGGCCTGTCGGCAAAAACGAAACTAGCTGGCTGCGGGGGAATCAGAAGATTAGTGAGTGGCTGCCAGGGCACAGGACTGCTGCAGGGGGCTGGTAGAAGCCCCAGGTGAGTAAAACTCATTTTTTCCTAACTTAAGGTTCACTTTAACCATTTACCGCCATCCTAACGTATTAAAACGTCATGCTTACCGCTATTAACAGCAACATGACGTTTTAATACGTCGCGCATTCCCGCCGCTGCTACCGCCGTGTGTCCGCCGCCATTACCGTCGGGATCCCGTGCTGGGCGATTGGGGAAGAGGACTGAACAGTCCTCTACCCAATCGCAGTGCCTGGAGTGAATGGACGTGACCGCGAACAGCGGCTACGTCCATTCACATAAACAGGAAATGTAACAGTTTAATAAAGTGTGTAAAAAAAAAAAAAAAAAATGAACACGGCCTATGAGTGTTCACTAGCGCCATCTTGTGGCCAAAAAGTATATTACACCTACAAAATACATACATTTTCAAGTATATACACATCATTAATAAAATTACACTTCCAACCCTCCCCCCCAAAAAAAACACTTGTAAAAAAAAAAAATCAGCTTAAAAAAATAAATAAATAGTTGCCTTAGGGACTCAGCTTTTTTTATTCTATATTTTATGGGGGAAAATTAATTTTAATTTATTACATAGGGGCTTGTAATTATGGCCAGAACAAACAGAAAAATAACCACTTATATTTCAAAATAATATACTGTCGCCATACATTGTGGTAGGGACATAATCTAAACGGTTTAATTATCGGGACCACTGGGCAAATAAAACGTGTTTGTTTTATCCACAGGAGAATGTTTAATTTTAAAACTATAAAGGCTGAACACTGAGAAATAATGATTTTTTTTCTTTTTTTTTCTGTTTTTCTCATTAAAATGCATTTAGAATAAAAAAATTCTTAGCAAAATGTACTATCCACAGAAAGCCTAATTGGTGGCGAAAAAAACGAGGTATAGATCATTTTCTTGTGATAAGTAGTAATAAAGTTATTAGGGAATAAAAGGGAGGAGCGCTGACAACTGAAAATTGCTCTGGTCCGTTAGGATAAAAACCCTTGGGGGTGAACTGGTTAAGTGAAAGAAAATTTTCCAAAACAAAAAAAATGTTCCTCAAGAAGCCAAACTCCATTACACTAACCACACACAGTGCATCAAAAGATTGCTCTATGTTCCCCACCTCTATATAGCCTGAAAGCACTCCTACGCAATGGATTTCAATGTTCTAACAGGAGACTGATAGTGATGGAAAGTGACTGAACAGCCCGTTTCAGTTGCCTGCATTATCCTGAAGTACTAGTATGAACTTGCAAGAAAACACTGGCACGAACAATAGATTCCTTAGAACAAACACAGAACATTTATATTGCGCTTTTCTCCTGGCGGACACAAAGCGCCAGAGCTGCAGCCACTAGGGTGCGCTCTATAGGCAGTAGCAGTGTTAGGGAGACTTGCCCAGGGTCTCCTACTGAATAGGTGCTGGCTTACTGAACATGCAGAGCCAAGATTCGAACCCAGGTCTCCTGTGTCAGAGGCAGAGCCCTTAACCACTACATCCAGTTATTAGAAGTGTCCTTATACTACATACACAATGGAACGTTTTACATAACCTGCCCATCTATATATATCCAATATTAATAATTGTACAGCAGGGCTGTGGAGTCTGTACAAAAACCATTCACCGACTCCAGGTACCTAAAATTGCTCTGACTCCACAGCCCTGTTGTACAGTATTAATATTGCAAAAGAAAAAGGTGTTTAGATAGCCCTCTGTTGGTGTGCCTCAAACTAATGCTGTTCATACAGTATATACTCTATCTAGACAAGTGCTGGATCAGGTAAATTATCTGTATCTTCCAGAGAGTGATCTTTACCCAGTCTATGACTATCAGACAATTTCAGCAGAAATACCGTCCAATATTGATTTTGCTTCTGCAAACTTTGTACTGCACAATGCAGCTGACCCAGTGAGCATCAGTGCACCATACACTTGTTTGAGTTCAGCTTGACAATAGTAAAGAATGGCAGCCTCAGACCTCTCATCCTAAAACAAAGTATCATACGGTATAAGACAATATTTTTGTTTGAATTCACATGAAATGTACACGGTGCAATATTCTTCTACCCCAGGGTTGCCAAACCATCCCTTTGACAAGTCTAATCTATGCAGGTTCTGGGGCTACGTACATAGTGCTTATACTGCATCTAACTAGCCACAAGACCTGTATATTTTATACATGTCAAAGGAATGCGTTGGCAACACTGCTCTAACACAGTGGGCGCTGCAGAATTATCCTAACTGTTTTGCTTACCCTGAGCAAGGATATTCCATTGCATCACCCTAAAGGAGGGAGGACTTCGGAAATCATCCACCTGGGAGACCAATTCCCTGTGAAGCCGGGAAGGCCTTCCCTGTAGGGCAACTTGGCATTCCTCCAGAAGATCCTTGGGGTCCAGCGGATCCGGCTGGTCATGCTCTGGCTGCTCCAGATAATCCTGGGGGAGGGCAGCTGTACTAAGAGTCTTGGCAAGAGCGCTGTAAAGGCGGCTGGTACTATTTCCCATGGAACAGACTGTAAGAAGGGCAAAACACAAGCTATAAGTATAAAGCATCACAATCCTAGTAAGTTTCTTCAGTTAAGCAATGCATCAAGCAATTACATTACAAACCATATAAGACTATACATTACAGCCAAGCAGAGAGCTACGTGACCAACTTAATTACCAATGCAGAACTAAGTGCTGAAAATGTCACAGTCATCCAACAATGAATACTACAACTGGTACACATCTGTGTGTGACCTAATAAGGGTGCATTCTGTGCAACCGTTACATAATATAGCCACAAAGTTCCTTCACATGGTTATTTTGTAATGGACTCACGTGACTTGTTCCCTGTAATTAAGTTTTCAACATAAACTGCACGAAATGCATCCACATATTTACAGCATAGCACAGGATAACCCTAAAACAAATGGAAAATGTAGGCAGCACTATGAAGCCACATACAGTAGAATCTTCCCTTTATAGGGACTTTCAAAGGACCTGACCAAGTAGTTTAGTATATCAGAATTTGTCAAATATTGTATATACATATCGGCACATTGCCAGGACCTGGGGACAGTTTACTATATCAGAGTTTACTATAACAAGAGTCTACTGTAAATGTTTCAGCAGAACCAAGCTATTACTAGTATAAAAAGGTAAAACATCCATAATAAGATATGGCAGTACAGTACCATGAAAAACAGGTTGTGCGCTATATGTGATGTATTTGCACTAACAGAACTTTCTTGAAGGGTAATAAGGATAGGGTTGACTAATCAAATGAGATCTTGCTTTCTATTGAATTCTAAAGGGTTTGGAATAATCATGCAACTGACAGCGAGTGTTAATGGGCCCCCACCCCCCAAAAAGGGGGGGGGGGGGGGAAATATATGTTTTCCAGCAGCTGCTCCATTTCTGAACTGTATGCATGTGCATTTAACCAGCATCTCACTGACCATCCCTAAGCACAACCTTGTAACTTACACTCTGTACTTCAACACTGAATTGTTCGCATCTCATTGACCTGTTCCATTTACCATTTATTAAACAAAATTATTCTCAGTTCAAAAGTGGTTTTTGGTGCAAATCCTCCGACTAACAAAAATAATGGCCAGGAGTCAGTCAGTGGTCGTCTCCCCGTGTGGTGTTATGGCGACTATCGATACAAGTTCATTCTTTTTACAGGAACCCAAATGGAAACACTGAAACACACACACAAACTTTTTTCATAGCTGGCCCCATGGTTTTTGGGTGAGGGGTGCATAGAGGTGCTCTACAGGCAAGCGTGAGCCCAGCAGACTGTCAAAAGTTGTCCTGCTTTTGTCTTGCTCCATTTGGGTTAGTGGTTATCATTAAACTGTACCCCATACCCTTCTTGCACCTCTGACACTGTGGTTGACCGTGGCAGGTTTTGGTGTGCTGTATCAATTGGTATGTATAGAGTGCTTGGGGGGCCCAATGTGAAACTCACACTGGGGCCCCAAGCTCCTTCGCTACGCCACTGATGATTGGTCACGTTAATCCTACCTACCCAATATGTTTTTATCTAGCACAGTTAGGTCGGAATTCCCACACAGACATGCAGTGTCTGTAGATGGCATTAAACATAAAGTAGGTCTTAGACGGCCATTTTGGCTAACTGTCCTCACTGACATAAACCTAAATCATGACATATCCATAATCCTAAGTAGGTTTGTAGACTGAGGCATGTGCCTTGCATTACTACATAAACTGTGACAGAGACACCTATACCTATCTCTATATCAGACCGATATAGCCACATTGAGGTAACAGTTTATGTAGTAATGCAAGGCACATGCCTCAGTCTACAAACCTAGTTAGAAGGATTATGGATATGTCATGATTTAGGTTTATGTCAGTGAGGACAGTTAGCCAAAATGGCCGTCTAAGACCTACTTTATGATGAATGCCATCTACAGACACTGCATGTCTGTGTGGGAATTCCCTGACCTAACTGTGCTAGATGAAAAACATGTTGGGTAGGTAGGATTAACGTGACCAATCAGTGGCATAACGAAGGGGCTTGGGGCCCCAGTGTGAGTTTTACATTGGATCCCACAAGCACTCTATACATACCAATTGATAGAGCACACCAAAATCTGCCAAGGACTCCAGGTACCCAAAATTTCTCCAACTCCAAAGCCCTGTTTGGGTTTATGCAATGTGCACATATTCATATGCTTTGTAAAGAAACGCAGTGCTCACATGCGATTTTATTATGCAATAGAACATGCATAGAAAGGAAGTAAAGTCCATATACTTGGTTGCATTTTGCTGAAAGTCTAGGCTGAAAGTAGAGCCCGACAGGATAGTGGGTATATCTTGCACACAATTCCTAGGCCAACACTGATGAGGTAGCATGTTCTAGGTTAAGTTGGGGGTTTATGACACCACCCTACCAAAAAAAAAAAAAAAAAAAAAAAAAAAAAAAAAAAAAAAAAGTCTATGGATAAAGCTGGCACTTTCTATAACTGTTTAGTAGTCAAACCACAAATCCAATTTGAGGGTTTCTTTGTGAAGGCAATCACCTCAATGGCAAAGATCTGTAAGTAACTTCTTGTCAATCACTCCTGAGCAAAATGGAGATGCGAATCCCACCCCTGTGCCTGCACCAGCATTTGCCACCAACTTTTTCCCTACTTACAGATCTTTAACATTGAGCTGAATGCCTTGATAAAGAAAGTGGGTGTTCGAAAGCAGTACCCAACTGTAGTCATGCAAATAATTTCTCCACTGCCACTTCGCAAAATAAAAATGTAAAAGAGACTAAACATGCAGCCACTACCACTTTACTATTTGAGGGAAGTTCAGCACGATCAACCACATGCCACATCAGTGACAGTCAAGGACATCCTATTTGGTTTAACATGCCTGGAATTCAGCTCTCTTTCACACAGGAGGCTGAAGATGGTGAATTCACTCAGTCAGCTGCTCGCTAGCATTTGGTAGGGATGGTGAAATGGCAAACCCTAGCAGCAATTTTGCTGCCAAAGTTTCCTTTGATATTCTCGCAGGAAACAAAAGACATCGGGGAATAGTAACTGACCAGAACTAGATGGATCACTATTAGGGAGGCTATAAACACCAGGAAACACCTGAACGCATTCGATTTCCAGCTGAAAAACAATTGTTTGGGTTGAGGGAACACTTTCCACACCGTGTGAAAAGTAAATGTCACAGCTTGCATTTTAGAGCAATTCGTCCTAATCTGAGATTACTACAGTGTTCTCCCCAGACTCTTTTAGCCGGGTGCTCCACCCGGCTAGATTTGGTGACCATCCGGCTGTCATCGGCTCACCTCCTCCTATGCTGTAAGCAGAGTTGCCCCGCATTTTCATCTCTCCCCACCCGGCTACTTTTTCATGCCACCCGGCTGGAAAAAAAATTCTGGGGAGAACACTGTACTAGTCTGAAAAGTGGACAGATTTCTCTATTGATTGCTCTACATTTTTTTCATTATACACTAGAACAGACATGGAACCTCTGTCCAGTTTTATTCCGGTCACTCATTTCCTGACTAAGACTAAGACTAAGAGGTAAGATTGAACAACTTAGATTGTATGGTGTGTGTGGAGCCTTAAGGTGGCCACACACCATACAATTTTTTTAAATATCTGTTCAATTTAAGAATTGCAATCAATTTTTCTGACTGATTGGTCATATTTTTGAAATGTTACAATGTACCACACACCTATGTTCAATTTTCCCCCCAATTATGATAAAAATGATTGGAAACTAACAAAATTGCTAGGGTGTGTATAGTAATAAATTGACAATCTTTAGACAGATTGAAGAAAAATATCTGGCAGTCCGGATCGATTAAAATCGAAGAAAATGGGAAATACGATCAGATTTTTCAGTCGAATGAAAAAAAAGCTTTCGATTTTTTCGGGAGATACGATCGTTTATCGAATTACTGTAAAATCGGATCATTTTATTATATCGTGTGTGGCCACCTTAAGACAAACCACACATGCCATTGGACAAAAAAAAAAAAAATATCTTTGCCAGCTTGAGAACATACAAACTATCCTTACTTCTGTACCAGCTATGAAGCTCAGTGTTCTCCCCAGGCTCTTTTAGCCGGGTGCTCCACCCGGCTAGATTTGGTGACCACCCGGCTGTCATCGGCTCACCTCCTTACCTCCTCCTATGCTGTAAGCACAGTTGCCCTGCATTTTCAACTCGCCCCACCCAGCTACTTTTTCATGCCACCCGGCTACTATTTCATGCCACCTGGCTGGAAAAAAAATTCTGGGGAGAACACTGAAGCTCTTTAAAGATCTGCATATCAGCTCTATTTGACTGACATGTCTGTTTACATAAACCACAAAAATACTAACAAATTAGGATAAAATACGCATTTACGAACCAAAAAGAGGTCTATCCTACCTTGAGCAGACATAACATGGTACCCTGGTTCCATAGGTGACATTCGTACTGCAATTTGTATATCCATTTCACCTGTATCACTCTGTATGCAAAATGCACTAGACACAAATATGCTCAGTGGCTTCACTGCTGTCCTGTCTGCTCCAGTTAATGCGGAAGGACTTATATCACCTTGCCTTTAAATCTGTCTAAACCCATCAGAGGATAAGAAAAGTTCAGCACGTTCAACCACATCAGTGACTGTCAAGGACATCCTATTTGGGTTAAGATGCACTGTCTGATGCTGTCACTGCTACAACATATATGTTCCTGAAAGGGGGAAGTAAACAAAACTTGTGCAATAGATTATTGCAAATGCTCGATCATATGTGGCAGAGGGAAAAGCAATGTTTACCAGGCTGAGTAGCAAGAAGTCCTTATATTCCTCACATGAATCCTGGCCAATAATAGTGCATGTGTGTGAATGACTGCCAATACAGGACCTCCGAGCAAAGCCATGTGTTTAATCAGCCAGGTCTGAATATATATACCCCCTATGATCTAAGAATGATTGTAAACAGGAACATAAAGACATAACTACAGTTTGTATTCATGCAGTAACTCACCAGGCTACAAAATGACACCATAAACATTTTTTCCATCGCTGACTGCACCTCAAGTATACAATTACTTACACCTATTCAAAGGCATTTAGATGTGGACGCCCGAAGCACATTAGTGCACTCCGCTGTGCTAATACTCTGCACGGGCCCGAGGTAGTAGTATAGCTGGGGGGGGGGGGGGGGAAATGGTGAAGGCCACACACACACTACTGAGTGCACCGGCTGGACACATGACTGCACTCCGCTGTGCTCATACTCTGCCAGGGCCCCAGGGAGCAGTATAGCTGGGGAGGACTTCTAGGACCCTGGCATATATGCATCATGTCCGTTCTGTAAAGTCAATCAATTATAGCCAGAAATCAATTGAAAATTACAAATCAGGCAGCACGTTGGGGCTTTGATGTCTACTGTGATCGAATTTGCCGCGGAAGGGGGGGGAAAATCAGAGAGATCACAGGGTATAGGCACCTTAAAGAGAACCCGAGGTGGGTTTGAAGAATATTATCTGAATACAGAGGCTGGATCTGCCTATACAGCCCAGCATCTGTTGCTATCCCAAACCCCCCTAAGGTCCCCCTGCACTCTGCAATCCCTCCATAAATCACAGCCACGCTGCTGACAAACAGCTTGTCAGAGCTGGCTGTGTTTATCTCTATAGTGTCAGTCTGCTGCTCTCCCCGCCTCCTGCAGGACTCCAGTCCCTGCCTGCATCCCTTCCCTCCCTGCTGATTGGAGAGAAGGGGCAGGGACCGGAGGTATGCAGGAGGTGGGGGAGCAGCTGAGACTGACACTACAGATGTAAATAGAGCCTCACAGCATGGCTGTGATTTATGAGGGATTGCAGAGTGCAGGGGGACCTTAGTGGGGTTTGGGATAGCAACAGAGGCTGGGCTGTATAGGCAGATCCAGCCTCTGTATGCAGATAACATTCTTTAAACACACCTCGGGTTCTCTTTAAAGGAGGGTAAGGTATACTAACTCCAAAGGGAGTTAAGGGTTATTATCCATGTATATGTATGGGTGTTGGAATGGTTGTCGAGTTAAGTGCTCATGCACAGCTGCAAAATTCAGGTACAAAGTACAAAATGTATACCCATGTCCATGCACAGTATGATGATTCAATTTAGCAATACAGGAACATGATGGAGATAATAAGTACCACGTCAAGGGAAAAAAAAAAAATACATAACTGCCCGTGTGAACTTAAAATCTAGAGAAGACATTCTACTAGGAGAAGAGGAGTCCACAATGACAATCGTTGCACACTATGTCACAGCATGCCACAGACAGAAGAGCATAAACGAACTGTAAACCTAAAAATGTCCATGAACTGCTAAACCCACTGTACCCCAACCCCACCCCGTTCCATGTCCCCCTCCCCCCAGCTTTAGCAATGCCTGTATGAATCTTGGTCATGTCAAAGCTATCTTTGATTTGAAGACAACAGGTAAAGAAAGCAACATGCTTGGGTTTTGTAAACTTTTCCATTAATAAATATTTTTTAAAAAGACCCACCATAATCCAAACAACAAGTGGCCATGAATGTTATTGTACAGCCATAAGACCAATACAAAGACCAGTTTTTTAGACCAGGCAAGATTCAGCCAAGAGGAGACATCTAAAAATAACACTTCATGCTACAGACAGTAAAGGGCAGAGTTGCACAAGATTACTTTTGTTTGAGTTATGGAAGCCAAGAGTGAGGCTAGGCCCCTCCCTGCTCTGCTCAACCTCAATGACCTTGGCAGGAGTGAAAAACGCTGACTTTACTCACTTCACAGGCAGCATGTGTTTAGCTACACCCACTGAAGAGCAATCACAGTCCCTTTGCTTGGCTTTTACAAAGAAATGCACTCAAACATACATAACTGAGCAATGACAAACATACAATCCACCCCTGCAGCTGTGGGCCATCTTTAATACAAGTTCTGCAATGCAGCCATAAGAGATGTACAGAAGAGCGTAAAAAAGCTGGCATACGCACCTGAGAATAGCTGTAAAATTTTAACAGCTCACAGACGCTTCTGGTTCCTAACAGGGGCATGCACTGAAATTCAAACTACATGGTCACATGGACAAGCTATCCATTGTAAAGCTCATAGTGACATCTAGTGGAAAAAAGGATAAACTGTGCAACTACACCTCTATTCATAAAAAGTAGTCATAGAGTATTGTACCATAGGTAAGGGCTCTTTCACACTACAGGCAGCGGTGAAAGGCTAAAACGCTGCGTTTTGGCTGCAGGCGTTTTCAAGGCGTTTTGAAGGCGTTTTAATGCCTATACATTACAATCAATTGCAATGAGAAACGCTGCGGTAGGCCCAGAAAAAGCGCCTGGGAGCGTTGAAACGCAACGCTCCAAAACGCAGCGTTTAGTGTGAATGGTAAAATGAAAGTCTATGGACTTTTTACCTAGGAAAACGCCAACTTCGGCCGTGGCGTTAAAACGCCGAAAAAGCCCTCTGGTGTGAAAGGGCCCTTAGTAAAAAAGCAAGAAGTTTTGAATCAGGATGATACATTTATTGGCCAAGTTAAAAGAATATGAGTAAGCAAGCTTTCGGCTGTGAAACCTGTTTCAGGATTGAGTCTGATGAAGGCTGTACAGCCGAAAGCTTGCTTAGGGCTGGTGCACACCTAAAAGCGCTAGCATAATTGTGAACGCTGTGTTTATAGAAGTGATATTTCTAAGCGATTCTATACATGCATAGCGATTATTTAAAGACTTTTGGTGTAGCAATTTTGTAATTTTGTCCAGCTACCAGTGTACAGCTAATACATATACATATACATATATACATATACACACACATATACACACACATATACACATACATATACACATACACATACACATTCGCTGTTCTAGCGCTTTTTAGAGAGATTTTCCACTTTCCTATACTAAGCATTGAGGCTGAATCACCTCAGAAAAGCTTCAGGCATCATCCTGATTAAAAACTTCTTGCTCATTCATGAATCATCAACATACTTTACTACGCATCTGATATATACTGTATAGGTGGCTCATTTTTACATTGCAAATCACTATTTCTCCATTTTACAACAACATTTTTCTGTGCTTTTCATGCAATTGTCAGTTTTCAGTTTTATTGAGCACCTGGCTGCCATCGGCTCCTCTGACCAGGGTTGCTAAGGAAGCACACTTTATACCCTTTTTCAGTGTTTCCGGAGCACAGCAATCGCATTTGTTTTCCACACGTAATGTTACTCATTTGTTTACAATTTGCCAGATAGCTGTAAAATACAATACGTTTGAATTAGGAACTAGTGTGTCATGTGGGGAAAAGCAGAAAGCTGTCAATTTTAAAATCATGGAAAAATGCACATGTGGACGAGCATGCCATTCAAATGAGATTATAAAATAGACTGAGCAAGCATAAAGCATATCAGGTGGGATATTGTCAGATCTAACAAGATGAGCCGCATGCTTGTGGTGATATATTGAGGTGCTGATGATATTAGGGAATACAGGAACATATTTGTCATTTTTCTGCCTGCTATATCTCACATGTGTATTCTGCTTTGAAGCGATGGTCATCAGGCTGTACTACATTTGCATCTAAAGGGACTTCAGTGAATAGAGCTGGGGTGTTAGCCTCCAGCAAAGACATTGGTTAATTTGACAATGGCAGAATTGAAGGGTTTTGTTCTACCTAACTGGAGTGGAAGCTTGGAAGTCATTGACAACTGAAACATTTACCACTTCTGTTGATGAAGGCTGTTAAAGAGGAACTCCAGTGAAAATAATGTAGTAAAAAAAGTGCTTCATTTTGTTACAGACAGCTAATAACAGCTATTTCCTGTCTCTGAACATTGTTACATTGTGGCAGTTTGCCAGCAATACCGCGGTATTCAGAGCCTCTTGTGGGAGGGGTTTCAGCACAAAATCAGTCACACAGCGCCCCCTGATGGTCTGTTTGTGAAAATCATTGTCTTTCTCATGTAAAATGGGGTATCAGCTACTGATTGGGAAAAAGTTCAATTCTTGGTTGGAGTTTCTCTTTAAAGCATTGTCAAGAACTCTAGACTAGCCAGGAAGAGCCTCCTGTGTGTTAAACACTATTTCGTTGTGAGGAAATTATTGGTGGAGGTGCAAACTATATCCTTATCTTTGATCAGCTAGGAAATACGGTCAACAATGGAGTTGAAAAGTCTCACTTCACAATCTTTTGATGTATAGACTTTTACCTGGAGAACTTGGATTAAAGAAGTCTTTTGTTGTGTGTGTGCGCTATAGTACATTTTTCACATGTGGATGTTAGATCTCTGGAAATCCAATTCTGACTGAGGATGTAATTAAATCCAGTCGTCGTCATCCTCCCCCCCCCCCCCCCTGTCCACACAGGCTTACAGCCTCAAGGCGATTATTTCATTATAAAAACCAGGGGACAGATACCTCAAATCAGTCCCCTCCTGACGGTAGCTGCAGCTGGACTCCTGGCCCAAGCTAGTGGACTCCTGGTCTAACCAGAATTGTGTCCGTCCACAAAAGTCCAAGGTTCTTCTATCTGGATCCCTGTATTTGGGTAAGCAAATTGCTTGGTGTGTATTTTTGTAACTTATCTTTAACTTTTTACTTTGTTTTTTGTAATCTTTTGTATATAGTCTGTTCTGCATTGTTCCACTTTTTTCCCTGGAATAATGAATGATTATTTAATAAGCTTGACTTCTGCTGCACTAAACTAACACTCATAGCCTAGAAGAGATTTCAGTGCAACTGTGTATAAATCCATGCCTAATTGTATGCTTTAGCAACATTACCATATGAAATTGTAATTGCATTGTGTGTGGAGGCGTTTGTCATACGTTGGCCTAAAGCGCGCAGCTGACCCAACATACGAAAACGCCAGTGCGAGTAGCTAACAGTATCGTTCGGAACGACTGTTAGTGGTTTTGCTTCACTACAGTGTAAGATTGCAACTGTGTGTGTGTGGGTGCGTGGCGTTCTCGTATTCGGCCTAAGCGCAAAGCTGACCCGAATACAAAAAAACGCGGATTGCGCGCTGAGGACTCGACAGCAGAGTGGAAGGGTCTAGCGAAGCGCTAGTGGTGGCAGTGAGGTGTTCTGAGGGGTCCCAGCCTTGTTTTAGCTCGAATAAGGCTGCTCCCCGCTTGATCTGGTCAAACCCGCAGTCGGGAACTGTATACGCAGGCGTGCCGCAGGCCGGTTCCTGACACTTGTAACTGGTGCTATTCAGACACTATAGAAGTGAAAAAAAATGATTGGAAATCAGATCAGACCTATTGGAAAGAAATCAATCTGACAGTAAATCTAATCAGAAAATTGTATATTGTGTACCCAGCATAATGAGAAAAGAAGCAAAGAATGGCAGATACCTACAATGGGGGCAGACAGAGCAATAAAAGTGTGATTAAAGTTGTATCTGCTGCCACAAGAGAAAAGACTTCTTGTAATTTAACAACCAGACTGGTGAAATCTCTACAAAAGGGGACAGACCTCAAACAAAACCTAACAAGTACAAATGTACAGTGAGAAAGTCAGGGGATGGATTAGGAAAGGGAATAGTGAGAGACTCCATTCACAATCACTTCTTTATATGCCGACCTGCAAGAATCAAACGAAAGTATCAATCCATTCACAACCAGTATTTCATGTTCTGCTGGATACTAGAGAGAAAAGCCATCTAATTGCCACCTAAGCTAGTCATACACTGAAACAGTGGACCAGTCTGGCAAACAACTGATTATAACTAGACTGGAAAGGAATATAGCAATAGAAGCAGGTCAGATCCGGTTCAGCACGGTACCCTCAGCATGCAAGGTAACCAGTATTGCAAAACCAGCCAACAAATGTGTTCCATCTCAATACACTCTTCCTGGAGGTTTGATCAGACCCACAGGAACACACTAGGCAGAAACACTAGCATTTTTGCCACTAATGAAACTATGAGCCGCTTGGAAAAATATATACATGTGCATTTTACATTGTGTTTTTGAAAACTTACAACAGCATAATTTTTAAAGAAAATCTTTAACGAAAAAACGTCCCCTGGGGGTACTCACCTCGGGTGGGGAAGCCTCTGGATCCTATTGAAGCTTCCCCCGTCCTCCTCGGTCCTACGGTGGTGGCGAAAATCCTCCCGGAGCGGCGGCGATGTAAATATTTACCTCCGTGGCTCCAGCACAGGTGCAGTATCCACTCTTCCACCGGAGATAGTCGGAAATAGCCAATCTCGGTCGGGCTGTTCTACTGTGCAGGTCTCCTGCGCAGTAGAACGGACCCAACGGAGGTCGGCTATTTCTGCCTATCTCAGTCAGAAGAGCCAAAACAGCGCCCCTGCTGGAGCCTGGAAAGGTAAATATTGAACAGGCTGTCGGATGGCTTTGAAGGGCTGCAGCGAGACCCCGTGGGACAGAGGAGGACGGGGGAAGCCTCATTGGGATCCTGAGGTTTCCCCCTTCCAAGGTGAGTACCCCCAGGGGGCGTTTTTCTCGTTACAGTGTCTATTTAAAAACGCATGTAAACGCACATAATGTATCTCAATGGAGACAGAGGAATTTTTATATGGTTTTTTTTAACAAAAAAAAAAAAAACCCACCACACAAATACATTGAATGCATGGTTTTTCTGCACTGCCAAGTGTGCTCCAGGCATGGGAAAACTCGACCCTCCAGCTGTTATGGAACTACAAGTCCCACAATGCATTTGCCTTTATGAGTCATGACTGTGGCTGTCAGACTCCTGCAATGCATTGTGGGACTGGTAGTTCCGTAACAGCTGGAGGGACGAGTTTGCCCATGCCTATCCTAGCCTCAGGTACAAGTATGCAAACTGACCAAGGAAGGCAGGGGTCATTGCACACTCCATATCCCCCTCCAAACCCTTTCCCAACCCACAGCAGCTCAAGATTCGTATTTTATATAAATCTAGCCATTAGGCCCGGTTATTAATGGGCATTAGGGTTTACACAGTGCCTCCACTCCCCTTCTCCCATACTGCATATGCACAGAGCCACATCACCATGCAGAATGTGCAGTACAGCAGCACGCAGGAGCCGCTTGTGGAAAAAAGGCCTAATGGGTCTCAGCTAAGCCATGGTGGACCAGCAGATCGACTTAGATTTTCCATCCTGTCAGATAGATCAAATCAATCAAATGTATTTTGTGTTGGCCTAGGTCCTGCTTCAAACACATTTTGTATAGCTAGGCATTCATAAAATTCTGTCTGAGCAATGTCTACCACAGATTTTTTTTTATTTTTTTTTTATTTTTAAATTCCAAAAAGACAACCCAGGCCTCCATTACACGTCATTCTCTTCCAGCTGAGTAATTAACAGTGCAGGTTACCGACGTTAGTTATAACAGGACTGACAAAGCACAGATAATTTGAGCTACAAAACAAAAATTAGAAAGAAAAAAAGAACCCATGAATTGGATAAAATCAATATTACTACTTCCTCAATAACCTTGACAAGCACTGTAGTTTGTGTATGTCCAGGACAGCCAAACCCAGGCAACCAATTCCATTTTGGTTTTTGTACTGTAGTCATTGGATTCATCTGAATGGCTGAACTATGCACTAGCCACTAATTTGCTGCGGAATGAGCATCGTCCCAACAGCAGCATTTGAAACTGGGAATTAAAAGTACTGTAACTTACTAAAAACCTTACGTAA
This sequence comes from Hyperolius riggenbachi, assembly GCF_040937935.1. Lineage (NCBI taxonomy): Eukaryota > Metazoa > Chordata > Amphibia > Anura > Hyperoliidae > Hyperolius > Hyperolius riggenbachi. Next base: position 199,161,321 of record NC_090646.1, read on the forward strand.
TATTCAGAAGAAATAGCCAGTAACCCCTCTATAGTCATTTCATTATATTAGGAAAGTAGGAAAGTGTCCCTTTCATCTAGAGACCATTTAGCAATAAAGATGCAAAATGTAATTACGATAAGCATCTTTGAAGTAATGCTGACGTGCACTGTATGTACAATGCATGTTCAATTAGAAGCAATTTCTGTAATCTACAAATCTAGCACAAAGCTATGGAAACCCTGATCACACACTGCTGCCCTTACTTTTCAACAGATTTTTGTTGGATTTATTAATAATAATAATAATAATAATAATAATAAATTAAAAAAAACAAAAAGAAAAAAATCCAACTCCAAATTTATAAAAAAAAATAAAAAAATAAAATATGAAAATGTGCCAATCACACCAAGCAGAAGCTACAGGCTTCTTTAGCATTGTACACTTCATCATAGATACATTCTTGACTGTACAGACTGTAGTAGAAGGGTAAATTGAGTGAGCACACTGAACATATAAGGGCTCAGACACACCATAAGCTCTTTTCTGAGTGTTCGTGATTAATCAGCGCAACGATAAAAAAAAAAACAAACAAAAAAAACCGCATTCTGCCCCCTTCGCTGCCTGTAATTGCCCTCTGGCACCCTTTTCCGGTCGGGTATCAGTGAACCTGTGCCGGATGCACGCGTTCTAAAATACACAAACACGGCTGGGAGCGCTGTGCGCATGGCATCGTCGTGATGTTATGTGCATGCACAGAGCACTCCCGGCCGCCACCGCCATTGAGTACTTTCGAATGTGTGCAGTCGGGCCAGCACAGGAGCACTGATGCCCGACAAGAAGAGAGTGCCGGAAGGGCAATTACAGGCAGCGGAGGGGGCAGAATGGAGAACAGGTGGAGCGGTGAGTTTCAGGACACCTCACCATACATGTCTGCTCCCAGTTTCTCATATTTATTTGGGCTCTGGTATCCTTTAATGGCTAACTATCATATTCATGAGTCATATTCAAATATATTAACAGCATCGTAACTGGCCCACTGTTTTACATTAGGTAGAAATTAGTATGAGGCAAATATAGCTAGATAGGCTATCTGTGTAGCTCAGGATTAAACCTGGTTCAGGATACAGATAAAGTGCTTGGGCTCAAATTTTAGTCTAATAACTAAATGCAAGGAAAAAAATATACCTATATATATATAGGTAAGTGCATATGAGGCTATATAAGCCACCCAGTAATCCTAATCGAGACTGGTAATTTGGGCGGCATTCACTAATATGGACGGAGGCAATAGCCAGAGGCCAAATTACTATAAAATTGTCATTTGTGTTCCAGCCCGAATTACACAGGGAAAAAAGAAAGTTAGGTTATCAGTAGCGGAATAGATTTCAAAATAAGCAGGAGAGCAAGAGGTTTCAAAATAAAGCAGAATAGCTAGAGCAGGGTGCACCATCTTTCGGCTTCTCCTTGTGTCCATAAAGGGAAGTCCTCAAATGCAAGCAATGCGGCCCAAAGGGCTCACAAAGATAAGCACATGAGTCCATAGCATTAACCCAGTAATATATAAAAACCATCACTGTAGAGGAACACAAAAATGTATCACAATGGTATTCTAGAGGAAACAACCATGATCATAAAATTCAATATTAAAAATAACAGAACACATAAGTACCAGTAACAGAAGGTAATCACAAACAAAACAAAAAAAATAAGGATACCCAAGGTGACGTGATGAGACGTGTATGTACAGTGCCTAGCACACAGATAACTATGCTGTGTTCCTTTTTTTTATTTCTCTGCCTGAAAGAGTTAAACATCAAGTATGTAAGAGGCTGACTCAGCCCCGATTCAGACAGGACGTGACTACAGTGTGACCCTCCCTGGTAAGAAATTCTAACTATAAAACATTTTCTTAGCAGAAAATGGCTTCTGAGAGCAGGAAAGATAAAAAGGGTCAATTGTTCAGGTTTTAAGCACATTTTTGGTTAGTCCAAACTAGGTTTTAGGGCAGGTATATTTAAGTGCATAGACACCTCTGCTTTAAACAATCAATGGTAAAACCCATCGTTTCCCTCCTTGCCCCACCTGCAGAAGCTTCTCAGTCATTCTCTGCGTGGTTAGCCCGTTCTTCACACACATAAAACGCCACTTAGCTTTTGCCTAGCAATGCCTCTGTTCAGCATCGGGGTTCCACACAGTATGAAGTTCAATCCTGGCAAGTGACCTGAATTTAGGGAAACTGCTTATTTATGCACCATTCCAATCATCCGCTGGTCAAGGTGCCTATACACAGGTAAAACACGTACTGTCACTGAAGGCCAGCCACACAGGACTGGGGAAGCAGCCATCTGTAGACAGGCTTTAAACATGGTTACTACAATGACTTTACTATGCACTGACCTACTTTTTTAATCTGAAATAAGTTCTGCTTCATGCACAGACTATAATGCATGACAGACATACGCAAGAGTCCTTTATGAGCGTTATAAATGACTCAGTCGGAAACTGATTATAATTGATGGCATTTCTAGTGAACACGAGGCAGTCATCAATCTATTCATGATGCAGGTGACTCATTGTAGCAACACAGATTAATGACACCATTTTACCCTCAGCCACTGGTTATGATGAAAAAGCAGCCTACTTTTGCTGTAATGCATCTCAAGTAGAAAATATAATTACACTCTACTCTGAAAATCACATTTTTAAATATAAAAAAGAAACCATCTCTATTCCTGTCACAGAAACAAAAAGGCCTCATTGCCAAATAATACAGGTTTTGTATGTGTAGGATTCTGTTATTTTGGTATTTTGGACCTTTTGCCAAAAACGCTCTAACGCATTATTACAAAGAAAGAAGTGAATGCTGTAAAACCGCCCTCACAAAAAAAAAAAAAAAAAAAAAAAAAAAAAAAAAATCAACTGAAAATACTACTGCTGTAAGAAAATGCACTGAAATACAGCACCCATATATTATTCTATGGCACACAGCTGAATAGAAGACAGCACACAGCACCGGGGGCAACACAGAGGAGAATATACAAGACAAAATCAGCTGATCACCAGAAAAGTGTCCTTAGCGCTACACAAGGCATTCAGTTTTCTTCTTCTTTTGAAAACATCAGCTACTTATAACATCGCCAGAAATCAATTAGCATTTTGGATCAGTTTGCCGTATTTATGAAGTAGTCATCACAGTGCTACTTCATAAATAGCCAGACTGCACTCACTACAGCACTTATAAAGCGGTAACCGCCCAAGGCTACAATGGAGAACAGTGGCATCAGACCAAGTGAGAATCACATCCCTGCTCGCAAGCTTGCCAGCCATGTTAAAAATTGCTAAACAGTAGTCCAACTTTTACATGCAAATACAATCACGGCTCGCACTGTGAGCCATGACTAAGGACCATATGATCTGAAATGCGTAGGATGTCTTCACAGCACTGTTTGTTGTAATAAGACTTGCGTGCATACAGTAACAAAGGATTGTTATTACTCAGTGAATGCGGACGAACTTTTGAGCACAGCAGGCAATTTGTTACACCAATGGATTGCCAGTGCAGGAGAATGGTTTCATGGCAAAGACCGATCATCACCAGAGACCAGAAAATGGTCACCTACAGCTAAACATGGTGGTATAAAGATGGAGATCATATCTGTAAAGCTAGATGGTAGTGATCTAAATTTGGATTTCCACACTTAAAGGGAACCAGAGATGGGGACACACAAACCTTGCTCCAGCTTGATCACTCCCACACCACCCTCTTCTGACTCAGTTTGCCCACAATTGGCCCCAGAAAGTCCTCTGACTGGAGGATTTTCCAGGGTCAGTTACAGGCAAACAGGAAGTCAGAAGAGGACAGCGTAGGAGCAATCAGGCTGGAGGAAGCCCCAGGTATGTATATTTTTTGCTATGGCCCCATTTCAGGCACAGGTTAAAGCAAACATGCAGAGAAAATAAAGTAATGCAATAAACAGTTGTCTCTAAATTGTATCTTGAGGGCCCGTTCACACTTCAAATCACAGAATTGCGGGAGTGATTTTCCCGCGATTAGCGTGGAAAAAAAAATCACTGGACACTGCGGCGGTTTTGGAGCGATCACAATTAGCGTGCTATGCACGATAATTACGATCGCTAATCGAGGAACGCTCGTCGTCGGCAAACCGCTGCATGCGAGAACACTGCCACTCGCTACATTCTGTAGTGGGTCTTGGAGAACCACTAGCGGTTTGCGCTCAGGTGAGAACGGGCCCTAAAGGTGGCCACCAACGGTCCAATTTCTAGCGAAAAATCGTTCGAGCGATCAGAAATTCTGACCGGATTGTTGTAAATATCCATTGATGGGCACAATCGATTACGAACAATTTTAAAATAATCATCCGATTTGGATTTTTGTCAAACCAAAATTTGGATTTGCTTGTTGGTTGTGATAGATAGGAAGCAAAGATTGGTTAGCTGATGGTGTAGTGAACGATTGTTCTATAGAAATTGTATTGTTAGACTTTAGTCCTAAACCTAAATAATAGTTTCCTGGAAACCGACAGCCCTATTTTGTTTTTAAAGAGAACCTGAGATGTGGCAAAAGAATGAAATTATACATACCTTTGAGTTTCCTCCCGCCCCCTTCAGGCTGACCAGTCCCTCGCCATCTTCCCACACCACCTGAATCTTCTGCTAGGCAGACCGGTAATTCCGCCAGGGTAAAAAGCCAATGAAATCTGCTCCTGAGCACCTCACAGAGCTCTGCAGTCATAGTGATGGCAAAACAAAGGGCCTGTGACGATGGGCGAGACGGGTCCGTGCAGCGATTTGTCGGCAGCCAGTTTTGGGTTGGTTCAAACCCTTACCTACCCCAGGTGACCCTCACAGCCTAGAGACCATTCTTGCAGGGGTGATGCAAGTGTGGACATCATAATACTCACACCCATAACAAGCGTAGCTACAAAAAACCCTAACCTGAAGGATGTGGCCCCTTTATCGCAGGGAGTGTAGTAGTTGGGGCCCCCTTCAGTCGCTGCTACCCTATGGTTACGTCCATGAATACAGAGTTGCTCTGGGTCTGTTAAGCTGGCCCACCTACAATCAGCACAAATAAAATTTCCATCAGGCTTGGTTAGTGCTACATTTGTGCTGCAAAAATTAAAGATGTGTGCTGTTTTTGTTTTGAAGATAATAGCACTTATATTTTCAAAAACATCACCCAGCCCCCGTACAACAATCTGCACATCTCTACATCAATGAAACAACCTGTACAATGAAACTGGTATGCATGGGTAGTGCTGTGCAGGTACACAGACATCTGTGCTGCAAAATCATCTTTCTATCTTTTATAGTTTGAGATATTCATGTTTTTATGAAGGTCAAAAGTTCACTCAGCCCACTACCCATGTATACCAATTTCATGTCTATAGATTCTTGTACATGGGCTAGGTGATATTGTTTTGGAAAACATAATGCTATTCTTCAAAACGAAAGCAGCACAAATTTAGCACTAACCAAGCATTATGGAATTTTTATTTGTGCTGATTGTAGTGGGGCCATCTTCACAGAGCTCCCAGTTCTACTTAACCTCCTTAGCGGTAACCCCGTGCTGGACACGGGGTAAGCCGGAGGGTGCCGCTCAGGCCCTGCTGGGCCGGTTTACATAATTTTTTTTTTCAAACACGCATTTGGTCTGATCGGCGCCGCCGATGCCCGTCGCATCCCCCCCCGCATACCCCTTGCGCAGCCTGGCCAATTGGCGCCAGGCTGCGCTATGGGGTGGATCGGGATTCCCTGTGATGTCACGACGTCGGCGATGTCGATGACGTCACTCTGATCATTGCCATGGCGACGGGGGAAGCCCTCAAGGAAATTCCGTTCAGAACGGGATTTCCTTATGGGCAAGCGGCGATGGGACGCTACGGGGGGACGCCGCAGGGGGGGGGGGGGGGGGGGAGCATGTAGCTAGCGCTAGGCTAGCTGCATGCTAAAAAAAAAAAAAAAAAGTGAAAAAACCCTCCCGCGGTTGCGCAGCCGCACTTCTCATACTGCCAGGGAGGTTAAAGAGAAGCTGTAACAAAAAATACGTTCCCCTGGGGGGTACTCCCCTCGGAAGGGGGAAGCCTCAGGGTCCCAACGAGAATTCTCCCTCCCCTGTAGCTGCAGGCAGTCCAGCGCTGGCTCCCCCGAAGTGTCCTGGAATCATCCCTCGACAAGCTCCGATTTACCTTTCCTGGCTCCAGCGGGGACGCTGTTGCGGCTCTCCGCACGGAGATAGGCGAAAATAGCCGATCTGTCGGGTCTGCTCTACTGCGCAGGAGACTTGCGCCTGCGCAGTAGAGCAGCCCAACATTGATCGGCTATTTCCGCCTATCTCAGTGCGGAGAGCAGATACTGCGCCTGCGCTGGAGCCGTTAAGGTAAATATTTACATACCCGCTGTTCGGGGAGCTTTATTGCTGCTGCTGTGGGACCGAGGAGGACGGGGGAAGCCTCAATAGGATCCGGAGGCTTCCCCCACCCGAAGCGAGTACCCCCAGGGGAGGTTTTTTTTGTTACAGGTTCTTTAAGATTGGGACTGTACATACACATTTCATATTAAAGGGAACCTAAACTGAGAAGGATATGGTTTTTTCCCTTTTAAAATAATGCCAGTTGCCTGACTGATGATCCTGTGTCTAATACTTTCAGCTACAGCCCCTGAACAAGCATGCAGATCAGGTGCTCTGACTTAAGTCAGACTGGATTAGCTGCATGCTTGTTTCAGGTGTGTGATTCAGCCACTAGTAGCAACCAAAGAGGTCATCAGGACTGCCAGGAAACATCCATATCCCTCTCGGTTTAGGTTACATTTAACACAGAGACATTTATAGATTCTACATAAACACCAGGGAAGATATCTACAGGCAGGAGCAGCACAAGAATGAATGGCTGTGGCTGTACACTGCAAATCTGAACTGGTATCACAAGGGGCAATGCGATATAAGATCAATATTAAGTTGAATACTTACCTCTCGACAAAGAAAGAAGGATCACAGAAACATCTTACGAAGACAAGCGATCCCCGATCCATCTACCTGCCGGCGTGTATGCGCAATGGGACATGACTTCAATCGATCACGTTACTTTGCGCAGGTGGTGTCGGGGATCTTAAAGATCCGATGCACCACAACGGTCTTAATCACCGCTAAACGACATTCGTGTGACCATGCACCTGTACCCACGTCACAGGATCACGGAAACAACCATCCGCTCAAAACAATGGTCGTTGGGAAAATCGACTGAAAAATCGCAATGTGGGTACAGGCCTTTAAGGTGCCCATACACTCGTCAGATTGGCAGCAGATAGATAAGAAATGCATCTGATGATCTATCTGATGCGTTTTTAGAACATTTTTTTACCAGGATAGAATTCCAATAGATTTCAGTTTGAAATCTATTGAAATTCGATCTGATGGCATTTTTTTGCCATCAGATTTCCATTAAGGCCAATGCAAACTGATAAGCAATCTCATCAGATCGACCTAAATTTTCCACTCTGCAAGTTCGATGGAAATCCATCGAAATCGATCGAAATCGGCCGTCGATCGGTCGATTGGCCAACCGATTTGCAATCGATCGATCGGGATCGATCGGTCGGCCAGAAAATTGGCTGAGTGTATGGGCTGCTTTAGGATTACATGGTTTTCAACATCCAAATAGTGCATGCACAAGCTTAGATGTGCTCACGGTGGCCTTATGCTAGGTACACCATACAATTTTCTGTTAGATTTACCTACAACAGGGAAAAAGCTATCTGGCAGGTAAATCTAACAGAAAATTGTATGGTATGTACCTAGCATTACACAGAACAACCTACAACTACACATAAATGAAGAGATATCTGTTACCCAAAAGAATCACTTGTGATGTTTAACCACTTCAGTACCAGCGATCTCTGGCCCCTTAAAGCGGATCCGAGATAAAAAAAACTAACTATAACAAGTAACATACATATACACATACACATACATATATCTTATCTAAAGTTTAGATGGTTTACACAGCAAATCTAGCTGCAAACAGTTTTAAAATAATATGATTATTTCTGTGATTTAATGACAGCCGCCATGTTTGTAAACATTACACAGAGGCAGGCTTATCTGTATCTTGAGCCATCAGCCTAATCCCCTCTCCTCCTCCCCTCTGCCTCTGAAATCAATGGCTAGTAACACCTCCTCCTCCTCCTGCCCAGACTGAGCTCAAATGAACCCTTTCTACTGTCCGAAAGTGCCTTGGCTCTCTGAAAACCTGTGGGCGTGGCTTGTTTAGTTTATAGGGAATTAGAGTATTAAAAACAAAAAAGTATTTGGCTTGAGAAATGCCCTATAAAACAATAGGAAAGGAACACAATTATGCAATGTGTAAAAGTTCACATCTGATCCACTTTAAGGACCAGGGACTATGGCACCAAAAACCGGGGCTCGTTGACATCACCGGCTACCGCCGCCCCAGTCTACTCACTCCGCTATTGCTATGACAGCAGAGCTTTGTGAGACACTCAGGAGCAGGTTTCATTAGCTCCTGACCGTCATCAATGTGAGCCAATAAGATTGGCTCACAGTGATCACAGGGGCAGGAGCCATCAAAGTTAGTGTTGTCTCGCACACACTACAGAATAAAGTCTTGGTGTTGCATGGATGTGCTACAGCTGAGAAAGAGGCATGACACCCCGTGTGACTTCAAAATCGGTAGAAAGCTGGCATATTAACAATGATTCTTTATGAATTCTGTAAAAAAGAACAAGCCAACATTTCAGAGCCACGCAGTGTCCCTGTATCAAAGCAAAATTTAGTCATTGGCAATAATCTGTCTCCTGTGATGCAAATCTTCAATAGGAGAAGGTGGGAGTAGGAACTCCTCTGTACACCAACAGACATGATGTGTATTCAGCAGGGATAACAGCTCCCAAAGAGGGCACAGATTTCAACAAGTGTTGTCCGAAAGCAGTTAAAGGGATTGTAGTACACACATCAGCAAATCCTTTGCTATGGAGAGGAGAAGATGGGCAGGACCTGCTATAAGCCACAATACTAGTAAAGCAGTTAGCGGAATACTAAAGGCCTGTGCACAAGTTAAATGGATGCCGCCCGATGGGGGATTAGAACCTGCTAATGACGCTCTTGGGTGCAATGCGAGGTTGACAGACTGCGCAGATATGACATCACACAGTAGTTATCACTGACTTCAGCAGACTTTAATCTAGCGTGCAGATAGGCCTTAACTCGACATGATGTTTAAAAAACAACAGATCTGAATAATTACATAGATTGGATCTCCTCTAATCAAATGACTCAAAATGACAATTTCCACTCCAGTCAAACAATCTGGTGCATAAAGCTGCCCATCGATGAAAATCCTGATTGTACTACACCACCAAATTTGTATTAAAGTGTAAAGGCCCATACACATGTCAGATTTTTGCGAACGACCCGTCGTTTGAACGTTCCGTCGTTCGCACGTCAAATCCGGCATGTGTACAGACTATCGTTCGGGTGATAAGACTGGTTATCGCCGAAAACCAGTCTCATCACCCGAACGATAGTCTGTACACACGCCGGATTTGACGTGCGAACGACGGAACGTTCAAACGACGGGTCGTTCGCAAAAATCCGACGTGTGTATGGGCCTTAACTGTCGGGCAGAAAATCAATTGTTTATTTTTATCTGGTAAACAATAAGGATGCTAGCCAGGCAATCCAAAAGTTTAAATCTTTATTACTTTTCTTGTTTATAAATGATCATTCCCCAGTTTACCTGACTCTTATTTGGTATGTTGCCGCAAAAAGGAAGTTGAAGGGCATGCTGTGTGGTCCTTTTTTGCTTCTGTACATTAGTTAAGTCTGAGTGGAAATGAAGCAAAAAAAGCCAACCCAGCATGCCCTGCAACTTCCTTTGTGCGGCAACATACCAAATAATAGTCAGGTAAACTGGGGAAGGATCATTTATAAACAAGAAAAGTAATAGAGATTTTAACTTTTGGATTGCCTGGTTAGCATCCTTATTACTGGTTTACCAGATAAAAATAAAGAATTGATTTTTGATTTTATTCACAACAGTTACACTTTAAATGAGTGACTACCTAAAACTATCCATTCATGTTAACATAAATAGACATAGCTCCCAACTGTCCCTTTTTCGGAGGGACAGTCCCTTTTTGGGAGCCCTGTCCCTCTGTCCCTCTTTCCTCCTCATTTGTCCCTCTTTCAGGACTTTGTCCCTCTTTCTATGTAAATATATGTATTTCTGTACTAAAAATGTGTTTGATTGACTCTAAACTTTATTCCCAACCTTTAAATTGATATATTACTAATTTTAAAATGTTAGTATGAAGGAAAATGATCCAGGATAGAAAGGATCAGTGTGGTTTGAATTATAAAACAACATATGTTTCTTATGAAATCTTTATGGTATGCATGACTAGAGGCGTGGTGAGGGCGTGATCAGGGGTGTGGCAGGGGTGTGGCTTAAGTGTCCCTTTTTCTCATCTCAAAAAGTTGGGATGTATGTAAATAGATCAAACACACATCCATTCTACCACCGAGGCATCTATTTTGGACCATTCGGGAAAAATCTGCATAACCATCTCATTCTAATATGTAGATTGTGTGCAATCCGTCCTCTTTAGAATGGTTTTATTTTCCATCGAGTACTCGGCATAGTTACGCAGTGTTCCAGTACTACATACACTTTAATTTTAGGACTCCGTTGGTGCATGGTAACCATGAAACACAGATGACGCGGCCGTTTACAGATTCTATCCGGCAGACTCCTAACCATATGGATTCCCCTTCCCACACTGCAGTACTGATAAGATGAGCCCCTGCATAGTCAGCCCTCCCCTCCTCCACAGCTGGAGATAGCACTGATTACGTAAGATAATGGAGGTTTCTAACCGCATCCTCACACAATGTACAATAGGACAGGACGCAATACAATACGCAATACACCAGCGAACGTTCTATCATCATCACGAGGGCAGCGTTCGGGCCGAACACTGCGGACACCGTCTGTCCTGAGACAGTACATTTCCCATCCTCCCATCACACACACACACACACACACCTCACTCACCTGATCTGGGGGCGCTGACCGCTGCTCCACCTGCTGGAGGCGCTGCTGTCCCCGGGGTCGGGGGAGCTTTAGCCGAGCTGTCGCCCACCCAGCCAGCCAAACTATGGCAGCAGCCGAGGCTGGCCAGGGAGCCCAGGACAGGCGGGGAGAGGGTCCTCCTGCGTGCCGGGGAGTGGTGTGGCTGTTGCCGCAGAGAGGAGGCGCACAGTGCGGGCACGTCTCTCAGCGCCGAGCACAGCCTGCCTGCCGCACTGTGATACATGCCTGAACACGGGCCTCTGCGGCTGTGCCCACAGGATATACACGCAGTGCAGCAACTATGCCCGGCGTGTACCGGCTACTCGGCATCTGAGCCGCTCCTCCTCAGTCCTCACTAGTGTTGTCCGGATCATGAACGATTCGGATCTTTGATCCGAATCTATTTTATGAGTCGATCATCCGAATCATCAAAATGAACGATTCGGATCGCAAAATGGGCGGGGCCAGGAGCGACACGCCCCCTCTCAGCGGGCAGCAGGGTCCTGGAAGCAGGGATCGCTCTGTTGGATGGGAGCCAGCCTTGCAGGGAGACAGGTAGATGAGAGAGAGGGGACATGGGTGCCACTGCCAGATATGTGTAGAGCACACATACTGGCTGCAATGTGCTGCCCATTATAGGCTGGCTGTTCCGTAGTGCTGCACAGTGATCACATTGGAAGCTTTTGGCTCAGCATAGCTCAGTAACTTTGCAGGCACTGTGATTGCAGCGTAATATGATCCTGATCCTCCTGCACTCGGCACTAAACAGCTGCACTTATCTTCTGGGAATGCTTTCTTTCACTGTGCGACCTTTTCTTTCAAAGTGTACAGATGAACATATAGGTGAAATATATGTAAAGCATATGACTTCAGCATGTGGGTATTACGTGCAAACATTTCTGCTCTCTGCTCCTCCCTTCTCTGTCCACTCCCTGCCCTCTGTCCATCTTCTCCCCTTCTCTGTGTGTCCACTCCCTCCCCTTCTCCTGTCCACAGACCTGTCCTGCTGTTCATTTCACCCCCGAATGCTTCCGGTAGTAAAATGATCCGAGATTCGGATCAAAGATCCGGATCTCTTCAATGATCCGATTCGAATCATCCGGATCATTGAAAAGATCCGAACTTCCCATCTCTAGTCCTCACCAGAAGGTTTCATCAGAGGACCGGCTACGTCACCCACGGGCCGGCATGTTCCACTGCGAGAGGAGAAGGGAGGTTGTGCTCTGATAGCTGTGAAACGTCATTCACTCTCACTACGAATAGAAAGAACGGCTTCTCGCTTGCATGGATAATAAATAACGTGTTATCGGAGGCAGAGTCCTCAGTGATAAAACTCGGAAGTTGGAAAGTATTTTTCTTGCTTCAGTGGTGCCTTACTGCCTTCCCCTCCTAACTTGTAGAGTGGTACAACCTCACCCAGGGCTTCCCTGAATCGGGAGAGAAGAGTCCCCGCAGGGAACTAGGTAAAAGGTTATGAGAGCAGGAGGCAGAGCCGGGACAAGGTCCTCCAGCACCCAAGGCTGAGACACCAAAGTGCGCCCCTCCATCCCTTTCACCCCAGCTGTCACACACCGATTGCTATTAGACTAAGAGGCGCCACAGGGCCCACAACCTCCCCAGCACCTTAATATCTAGTTATATGGCTTGCAGTCACTGCTAGGTGTTCCCTTTTCTTATTTCTTTCTGCTTCAAACACAATTAGGAATGACTGTTGAATGAATTCTGCGCCCCCTCCTACACTGCGCCCTGAGGCTGGAGCCTCTCCAGCCTATGCCTCGGCCCGGCCCTGGCAGGAGGGAAGGGCAAAGTACTGCGGTGTGCTGATTACTTAATCTACCTGAGTTCTAGAAGTCTTGTTTTTTTTTTAAATAAAAGGTATTTGTTATTGAAAGCATGGTTAATTAGTGAAGAACAATATCATACCATTACTTTCCCTCTGTGAAGTCCCATCTCTCAGATGGTCACCCTGCTGGTGTGTACACACTTGAAAAGTTAATGAAAGATCTTAGACCAATTTTACCACCTTCCATGTAGTATGAGAGCATACTCTACACCAGGGGTCCCCAAACTTTTTCAGTCAAGGGCCAGGTCAACACACTTCAGATTGCTGGGGGGCCGGAAAAACATTACATTAAATCTAGGTATTGATTCCCCCAATCATGCCTGGAAGAGAACTCCCAGTAGCAGCCATTCAGTCATACAGCGCCCAAAATAAAGTCTTTGTGCACCACACAGTGAAGCATATCCAGGTGACAATCTGCCGTGCCATCCAGTTGGACAGCAGTGTCAACTGAGGCAGAATTGGATTGGGAGCCAGCAAATGACTGCTCGCTGGCTTCTATAGTATGTGGATGGGTGGTGACAGCACCGCTATTCTATGTGCGGGCTGCTGATATTTAAAGGTGCAGTGGGCCACATCTATAAGTTATACATTTTGTGTTTGAGGGCCAGTGGAAAAGTCTCAGGGGGCCGCATTCGGCTCGCCAGCCTTATGCTACATACACACTTGAGATATAAGTCTTTGGAAAAGGCAAGATCACAGACCAAGTTTACCCCATTCCATGTAGTATGAGAGCCATACTCTACACAGTCTATTTTATTGAGCTGAACTCCCCATCAGATAAAATCTTTGCAAGATGCTGCACACAAAGATGCTGTACATATGCAACAGATCAGTATCTGCAAAAAAATCTGTTCCTGCAAAAGATCCGTTCCTGCAAAATGCATTCATAGTCTATGATATCTGCAGATCTCATACACACCTTGTTTAACAGACATTCATCTGCAGATCTGACAATCATCTGCAGATCTGAAGATCCATCCTGGTGGATCTGATCTGCAGATTATCATGGAAGGTGGATCTTTCATTAATTTTTCAAGTGTGTACACACCATTACTGCCTGTAGACTGTCAATAAAGGTGTCTATACATCTCTTTATTTTGCAGCCCAATCGACCATCAGACACCAGGCGCTTGTGTGTGACTTCACACATGTGCCACTTGCAAACGCGGCCACCACATGGTGGCTGTGGGTGTCGGCGGCACTCATGGTGAAGCAGTGGATGAGATTGGGAGCAGATGGACAGTCGCGGCAGGCACCGTTGGGTGCAAACATTTGTGGGGACATCGGCCAGGCAGTATCAAGAGGCCCATTATTGAGAGATTTTATGCTGAAATTGATCAGGAATCGGCCTGCGGTGTAGATGCAGCTAACAGATCTCTCTCTGATCAGATTTGATGAGAGAGAGATCTGTCTTTTGGTCGATCTGCCCATACATCACTAGTGGCTATACACTTTTAGATGGTCTCCAGATTCGACCATCAGATAGATAGATGCCCGTTAGATCAAATTTGACAGCTATCTATCTGATGTGTGCCACACAAAATGAGCAGATTTTCAATAGAATCTATCAAACCACAGCATTGCAACATTCAGTGCAACAATATGTGCCATCGATCTGCTGCCACTCTTGACTGCTGCCGATCGACCTAGATTTTCAGCCTGGACCACCCAATCTATTCAACTGATTTCAGCCAAAAATGGGTTGAATAGTCTTGAATTTCTAGCTGATTCATTCAGAGTGATCAAATCAGTTGGATGTTGATGGGAGAAATCAAAGAGTGTATGGCCATCTTAAAGGCCCGTACCCACAATGCGATTTTTATGGCAATTTTTTGCAACATTGATTAACAAAGCCTCATTAAATTATGTTGCATGATGTAGCAATCCACAGCAATCGCTTTTTTTAAACAACCGTCACGGCGGATCTGATCGTTCCAATTGCCAGACTTCCACACGAAAGTACTGTGATCGCGTCAGACCTGCCGTGTTCTGTCATTTGTACCCACTGCAGAAGATGGATCAGGGAAAGAGCGTTCATCGGATCACTGGTCACCAGAAGTTCTCAGATCCATCTTCTGCAGTCTTTATGTGGGTACCAAGCTTAAAGGATACCCGAGGTGAGAGCTATATGGAGGCTGCCATATTTATTTCCTTTTAAACAATACCAGTTGCCTGGAGGTCCTCCTGACCCTGTGTCTCTAATACTTTTAGCCATAGACCCTGAACAGGCAAGCAGCAGATCAGGTACTCTGACTCAAAACCAGGGTTTTGACTCAGACACTACTTATGCCAGAAGATCAACAGGGCTTCCAGGCAACTGGCATTGTTTACAAGGAAATAAATATGGCAGCCCCCATATACCTCTCACCTTGGCCTTTAAGTCCTAATGCAGAAAGTGGAATTTGTATCCCAGCGATGTGACTTCACAAAGGTAAAAAAAATATGTAGCTTTCAGTGGGGAATACAAATACCCTTTATTTGTCACTAATTATGTATTTTGTATATTGGTGTACACCATTGTCTGTATTATTATGTACCCCATGTTCGTTTCTTACTTTGTACAGCGCCACTGAATATGTTGGCGATTTATAAATCTATCTATCTATAATAATTAGAAAGAAAAACATACTGAGTTCCAGTAAACTAGGCTCTTGTCTTACAAAATATCAGTTGCATGTTTTGGGGGTTTATTAGGATTTATTTGACTAAAATAGAAAATCTTGAATGTACTCATACATTGTAAACCCAAATCCAGTTAAAACAATTTTTGAGTCGTGTTTGGTGTGGACTTGGAGTCCCCATGGCAGAGAACCGCTGGTTTGGCTGAGAATAGTCTAGTAGAGTATGTATGAGGCTAGTCAGAGCTAGCTTGCTAGTGATCTTAAGCTGACCTGCACAGATCACAGGGCAGAAATGCCTTACATTTTCATGCTTTCAAAATTATGCTAGTTATGAAGGAGCAGTTTACCCAGTCTGTATCACTGGAGTATTGTCCTAAAACTCCCCAAAGCTCAGAAAGAACAGTAATAGCTGGTTCTAGTGAATCACAACGGTGTCTAGACTGGTCGAAAATTGAAAATGTCCTTACTTTCAAACCTGTATCATTCTCCCACTATGAAATATCAGAGAACCAATTGTGCATAAAATGTTGCTAAATTGGGTTTGACAATAAAGGTTAATGCAAAAAGTGTGCCCCTGACTCAGCCTAAACATTTCTGGGACAGGCTGGACAACTGGGACCCTCCCTGTTCTGCTCCTCAAAAAGTCCTGCTACACTGGATATGTAGCTACATTTGGACTGGTAATCTTGTTGCTAAATGACACAGACAAGGTCTTCCCAGGAAGCTCAAAGACTGCAGAGCTGTACATTTTGTAACTTGGATTTTTAGGCATAAAGAACTTGACATGTACATATGTTTTGCTTGATTATTTGTTACTAGTCATTTTAGCGCATTGAACGGTGCTGGACAGTTACGCATAAACGCCTGCCACCCCCGTGTGGGCACATGCACCAGCGACCACCCCCCCCCCCCCACCGTGCACCCTCGTCCCCCCACGCACATGGCAAGGCCCGTGGCTCTGCGCCTGCGCCCTCAGTGCCTGACACGGCTGCAGCCCATGGATGCAGATTCCAGGGCTTCGGTAGGATTATTTCAATTTGCTGAGTTTTTCCCTTTGTCTGTGAATACTTATGCACTATTATTTTTTAGTTCTGTATGCTTTAAAATATGTAAACATAATTGAACTCTGCCTCTGTAACCAGGGCTGGACTGGGCCACAGTAGTACAGTTTTTTCCCTCGGTGGGCCCCGCCTCCAGGTCTCTGGTCACCTCTTTGTCTGACAGAGCTCCAATTGCTGCCTGCAGCACAAAAAAATTCTCTTCTCAGTGCTGCCACCACTCATGCTGAGAGCAGTGGCGTAGCTAAGGAGCTGTAGGCCTCGATGCAAATTTTACAATGGGCCCCCCCCAAGCACTCTATACATAACAATTGATACGACGCACCAAAACCTGCCAATGGCATGGCAACTACAGTGTCAGAGGTGCAAAAGGGGGATGGGAAATAGCTTGTTAATGATTACCACTGTTCAAAGTATCTATAGAAGTGATTATTATGAGCACAGGACCAATAGAGAGGTAATACTGTAGTTGAGGGAGGGCCCTTCGGGGCCCCTTTGCCCAAGGGCCCCGATGCGGTCGCAACCTCTGCAACCTCTGTGGTCACAACCTCTGCAAAGTAGGATATTACTTTATATTAAAGGAGGGGACTCTATGCAAAGTTTTGCTGGGCAGCAGTGTCTCTGAATTGCAATGCTGCTAAGATCATGTACATTTGGCCCTGTCCATAATACATCATGACCACGCCCACCTTCTGGTGCATGGTCACACCCTTTTTTCACTGCAATCATGGTATGTGTGGGCCCCAGGTTGAAATTTCTTTGGTGGGCCCCCAGTGTCCCAGTCCGACCCTGTCTGTAACATTACTGTAAAATCTTTGCTTTTGCAAATCTTCATTATTCTGTCAGTAGTGCAAAAGTACACGGCTTGAAGATTAAGGCTGAATTCACACTGTACGCGTTGCATAACACATGTTATAATGTGTATGAACTGCAATGGACACATACCATGAATGTTAATGCAAACACGCTAAGGCCCCTTTCACACGACAGCATTTTCAATGCGTTACGTTACCCTTTTTTTTATCACAGGGTAACGCTAAAGCAATGAAAGTCTATGGGACATTTCATACCTGATACAGTGCGATGCTCCAGAAGTAACACATCTGATGTAAAAGCATCAGCACGTTACCGATCAACATCCGCGGTGACATGTGCTGGAGGTTGGGAACAGCGGCATCTATAGTTGTGGGGGTTCAGCTGCAAAACTCTGCTAATTTAGGCATTGTGGCTATGGACAGTGACATCTACAGCAGCGGTGCTTCAGCTGCATAAATCTGGTAATTTGGGCACTGGAGGCGGGGACTGCAGCGGTGCCAGTTTGGCTACAATAGTTCGGTACCTGAGATTGTGGCAGTGACTTCGGACAGCTACAAAGAATGGTGGTGCTGGTCAGGTGTAGTTAGGGGGGAGGGTTAGTGTTAGTTGTAGGTACGGGATAGATCAGTGTTAGGTGGGGGGGGGGGGGGGTCAGTGTTAGGTGTAGGTAAGGGGGAGGTCAGTGTTAGGTGTAGGTAGGGGGGAGATTAGTGTTAGGTGTAGGTGGGGGGGAGGTTAGTGTTAGGTTTAGGTGGGGGGGTCAGTGTTAGGTGCAGGTAGGGGGAAGATCAGTGTTAGATGTAGGTAGAGGGGGAGATTAGTGCTAGGTGTAGGTGGGGGGAGGTCAGTGTTAGGTGTAGGTAGGGGGGATTAGTGTTTGGTTTAGGTAGGGGATAGATCAGTGTTAGATGTAGGTGGGGAGAGGTCAGTGTAAGGTGTAGGTAGGGGGGAGGTCAGTGTTAGGTGTAGGTAGGGGTGAGATTAGGTAGGGGGGAGATCAGTGTAAGGTGTAGGTAGGGGGGAGATTAGTGTTAGGTGTAGGTAGGGGGAGATCAGTGTAAGCTGTAGGTAGGAGGGAGATTAGTGTTAGATGTAAGTAGGGGGAGATCAGTGGTAGGTGGGGTGGGGGGGGGGGATTAGTGCTAGGTGTAGGTAGGGGGAGGTCAGTGTAAGGTGTAGGTAGGGGGGAGATTAGTGTTAGATATAGGTAGGGGGGAGATCAGTGTTAGGTGTAGGTAGGGGGGAGATCAGTGTAAGGTGTAGGTAGGGGGGGGATTAGTGCTAGGGGGAGGTAGGGGGAGGTCAGTGTAAGCTGTAGGTAGGAGGGAGATTAGTGTTAGATGTAAGTAGGGGGAGATCAGTGGTAGGTGGGGGGGGGGGGAGGTCAGTGTTAGGTGTAGGTAGGAGGGAAGTTAGTGTTAGGTGTAGGTAGGGGGGAGATCAGTGTTAGGTGTAGGTGGGGGGGAGATCAGTGCTAGGTGTAGGTAGGGGGAGATCAGTGTAAGGTGTAGGTAGGGGGGAGATTAGTGTTAGATGTAGGTAGGGGGGAGATTAGGTAGGGGGGAGATTAGTGTTAGGTGTAGGTAGGGGGAGATCAGTGTAAGGTGTAGGTAGGGGGGAGATTAGTGTTAGGTGTAGGTAGTGGGGAAATCAGTGTTAGGTGTAGGTGGGGGGGGGGAGATCAGTGCTAGGTGTAGGTAGGGGGGAGATTAGTGTTAGGTGTAGGTAGTGGGGAGATCAGTGTAAGGTGTAGATAGTGGGGAAATCAGTGTTAGGTGTAGGTAGGGGGGAGATTAGTGTTAGGTGTAGGTAGGGGGGAGGTTAGTGTTAGGTATAGGAAGGGGGAGGTTAGAGTTAGGCATACATAGTAGGAAAATGAGTGTGAGAATAGGAAAAGATAAGGCGATAACATTATCAATATTGTACTATCGAGTAGACCTTGCTCCCATTTTAATATCTGGCGCTTTTAAATGTATGCATATTAAAGCAAACCTGAAGTGAAAAAATTAACTACCTAAGTAGAGTGAAGGCCCTGGATAGTATAGAATCTTCCCGTTCCTCCCTGTAACCCGCTGTTCAGTTGATCTTACATCTGCTTAGATGTAATTTAAAGACAAAGAAAACTAGTGCTAATTTAAAGTATACCTTAGCCCTTAATACATTCTGAAATTGACGCCCTGTGTGTGTGTGGAGGTGGGCATAGGCTTACCGCACCTCCCGTGCCCCAGAGTCTATCTCCATTCTTCATAAAATGGTCCCGGTACAATGCAGTGGACAGCGCAGCCGCAGTATGGTGAATTGAATAAGGGCCTGATTCTTTTGAGAGTGTCTGCTTTTCTTGGTGAATGGTCTACCTGTCCTGCTGCATTTTACCTTATTGCCATTTGCCAATTGATTTTAATGTTCTACATGTAAACTGTAGCTGCCTGCACACTATTTTAATTTACTTCTTTATGAACTGTAACTAGGCGTTTTCAGAGTAGGTCTTATATTTCGGGCATCCACAAAAATCCTAAAAAAGAATGCTATGATTTATTTTCAGGGTACCAGGGCCATGCAGAGGGTCCTTAAAGTGAATGTTTACCGGTATAAAAAAGAAAAAGTCAGATACTCACCTAAGGAGAGGGAAGGCTCGGTCCTAATGAGCCTTCCCTCTCCTCTCCCGGTGCCCGGTCCCGCGCAGGATCCCCCGTGGCAGTATTCGACCAGTTCAGTCAAATACTGCCACTTCCGCATGCCGAAGGGAGCTTTCGGAAGCCTTCGGGAGCACTCGGGCTCCCGAGGACGCGGCCGCTCCATACTACGCATGCGCGAGCGCCCTCTATGACGCGCTCGCGCGTACGTAGTATGGAGTGGCCCGTCTTCGGAAGCCCGAGTGCTCCCGAAGACCTCCGAAGTCCCTGCGGCGGCGGACGCGAACGGGGGAGCCAGCGCAGCACCGAGGGCACCGGGAGAGGAGAGGGAAGGCTCATTAGGACCGAGCCTTCCCTCTCCTTAGGTGAGTATTTGACTTTTTTTTTTCCATTAGCGGTACCCATTGGCTTTAAGTGGGGGGTGCTCACATTTTAAAAAGGGGCATCGCAACACCCCCCTCCTCATTTCTGGTTAGGGGGTATTTGTTGTCATGCGAGTGCTGAATGCAGATGCTTGGTGGGTGCCAGATGGGTTCTGGGTGTGAGTACAGAGTGTCATGTGGGTTCTGGCTAGGGGTGGGTATCAAGTGTCATGCCGGTGTTGATTGCAAGTACTTAGTGCCATGTGAGATCTGGGTGCATGTACTGGATGCCATGTGGGTGCTAGGTGCAGGTACTGAGTGTGACATAGGTGTAAATACTTGGCACCATGCCTGCACTGGGTGTTAAGGGTGGGCTTTGGGCATCAGAATTATCTTGACCAGAGAATATGTACAGTCATAAAAGACCTTTTATGACTGTACATATTCTCTGGTCAAGATAATTCTCTATGCTTTGTAAAGGCCTGACGAAGGGTCAATAACCCGAAATGGACTAGTGTCGTCGCCTGAACTAAAATTATCTTTTTTCATCAAACAAAGCACACAGTGTCTATGATCTGCTTTTTGTATTGCTTTATTATATGTCTGTACCACAAATTCTTCTGCTGTTTTACAAAGAATTTTCTACCTTTTTGAAGAAGAAAAATAATTTTGTGTGAATATAATAAAGTGTGAAACTAAAATTTTGGAAACAGATCACTATTTTGTGGCTTCACTTGATTTAAATCGATCCTCCTATGAAGAAACCTGGTAATAATCACCTCTATAGATTGTAATGATCCGCTCAGCTGGCTGCACAGGCAGACAGCTGTTTGACCATTCCTCTAGTCTGTGGGCTGCAGGTCTCTGGAAGAGAGACCTGCCTTTCCTTTGCAAGTTTCTGATCTGCTCTGCTGCTGAGGAATTTGCATACATTGGCTATGCAAATCACCCAGCTAACTCCTGTGTAGGCTGGCAGTATAAAGAGCTATGTTTCCCAGAGTCCTTTGCTGGTCATTCCTTCATTGTTTGTTGAAACACTCCTAGAGTGTCAGCCATGCTATTTCTTGTTAATGTTATCTTAGAGTAATTATTGGGACTGCACTAGGCAGCTTCCCTAGTGCAGTTAGCTTTGCTATCTGTTTTGTCTGTATTGCCTCTCTGTTGAGATTGTCCTGTCGCCAACGGTGGTTGTCAAGAAATTGTTCTGTCTGTCTGGGGTGCTAACCAGAGCAGCGGTCGCTACTGGTAGCCCCTTCTGTTCATCTGTCTGTCTTGTTTGGATCGCACTAGCCTCTAGCGGTAGCGGCTGTGAATCCTTCTGATCTTTGTTCTTGGAGTATAGCTGGAGCAGCGGTTGCTCTGTGCTATCTCATCTGTCTGTCGTGCTTGGATCGCACTAGCCCCTAGCGGTAGTGGCTGTGGATCCTTCTGATCTGCTTTCTTGTTCCTGAACTCGGATCGCACTCGCTCTAACGGAAAGAGCAGTGGATCTTTCCTCTCATATTCCTGTTTTCCGTTTGTCTGTCTTGTCTGATACGAACGCTTGCTGTAGGCTCGGTGAGGTAACCGTTAAGCAAGCGCTCGCGTTCTTTGTTTCGTGTTTGTCTGTCGGTGGTTAGTTAGGCGTGCTTGTCTCTGTTGCGCTTAACGTGCGGAGATCTCGCTGTAAACGCGTCCGCTGTTGTGAATGAGTGCGGTGTTCGCGTTTAGCTAGCGTTTGTTATTTTTCGTTATTTTCTCATTGTCGTTTGCTGTGCCTTTGCTACTCTTGTGTTCTGTTCTGGTCAGTCTTGTGTCACTTCTGGCGATCGCCTCTCTCGCGATCGCGTTCATACTTTGTTTCTGCGAATGTGTGTTCACCGTCGCTGGGTGGCGGGTAGATTGGGGAACACACATTTAGCCTATCTCTGTGCTCTTCTCTTTAAGGGCTATCTTGCCCTGCATTGTTGCAATTCGGACAATTCTCATCTGGCATTTGTGGCAGTGCAGAGGGTTTTAATCCTCTGGACTCCACAGCTCCATCTGCCGGTGGGAATTTCCCTCTACTGGTGCTTGCACCAAAGCTGGGTACTCTCCTTCCCTACGCTTGTGAAAGACTTCCGCCGTGTCAGCGCACTGGGGCCCTTAGCTTCTTAGCTACGCCACTGAACTCTTGTATAAGACTTGCTGTATGAGAAGGGCCAAAAGCACAAAACTCACCCTGGAAACACCTTGTTTGAGCTCCTTCCATCAGGTAGACGCTTTAGATCATTCTGTCTACTATAGAACTTGTAGAAAGCTGCGCTGACATGCTATGAGGTAAATTATCATTGGACGGCAGCTCCGCAATTTGAATATTGTGACTGTAGTACTCTATCAGGTCCGTTTGGGGTGTCTGATGTCATGTTACGAGCTGATTTAGTGCTGTTTTCTTATTGGTGGATTTAGTGCTTTTGATATTATATAAGTGGAACAATGTGCGTGTTAACATTAAAGGAGGTGGGGAGGCTTGAGAAAGGAGCTACTGACATAGCTCCAAAATGTTGCCATGAATGTCCTACTTTCCCTAATAAAAAAGCATTAATTACATTGATGGTGCTGGCTTCTTGCTTGGTTCAATAAGCTTGGGGTTCACATGGTGCCCCTTTTTTCTGTTGAAAAATCCCTTCACCTTGAACTTACCCGGGGCTTCTAATGGTCCCGCCTCCTGTTCACTTCTGTAATTTCTTACTTTAAAGTCGGAAAACCACTGCGCCTGCGTGACCATGTCCTCGCTCCCACTGACGTCACCAGGGCTTTAGTGCGCAGGCCCAGTACGGTCTGAACCTGCGCAGTACACTCCTGGTGACGTCAGCAGGAGCGAGGACACAGCCACGCGCAGGCTCAGTGATTTTCTGACTTTAAAGTCGGAAATTGCAGAAGTGAACTGGAGGCGGGGACCGGAGGAATGGTGAGTGGCTGCGCGGGCACAGGACATCTCTGGGGAACCATTAGGAGCCCCAAGTAAGTTCAACTCTTTTTCCCCCTACCCCCTACAGTAGTCCTTTAAGGATTTCCCCTGAGGAAGAGGCCCTTTAGTTCTCAAATCACACTGGATTGCAGCCATTGAAGGTACACATTATTAACAACTCCCTCTGGAATAGTCCTCTAATCAAGAATAATATTTACATGTTTTAATCTTGATATTTGGTTCAAAAGTTACAGTACGTCTGACTTACTGTACCTCTGTACAGGGCCGGTTCTAGACTTTTTGCTGTCGGAGGCAAACTTGTGTGGATGCGCCCCCACAGTTGGAATGAGAGGGCTTGGGAGTCTTCGGCTCTTTTTTTTTTTTTTTACACATACTGATGCTACCACTTTCCTTTTCTATTACCACTAAAATCCTCTTTTCTCTGGCCTCTGTCCCATCGTCTGGTCACTATGGGTATAGTGAGGTACTTGGTAGCATGGGGCAGATTAGAATTAGGTGTAGAGAAGTTAGGCATCATAAAGGGTTTAGCACCAAGGGGGAATTTAAGGCCTAGGTGGTTTTCACAAAGGTCAGTTACAGTTTCCTGCAGTTTCTCGTGCTTTCTAATAGTTATAAGAGCTGCCATGTTCCCCCCTACCCTGCAAGCTGCCCATTATTTATCCAGGAAAAGGTGTGAAGATAGCATATGTGGCTTCTCTAAACTATTTGAAGCATAGTGTTAAATATCTCCACCCCCCCCCCCCCTGCTGATGAAAGCGTTTTTGTTTATTCTCTGAAAATGTGTGCAATAAAATAATTATAGCAGTCCTTATCTGTCTGAAATTTCTGTGGTAGAACAAGCCTCAGAAGTAGGCTAATAAAGGCCTCTGCTAAACTTTTAAATGTAAAAAGATTAGGTAAAAAAGAAAAAGGTTTTTTTGAATAATGAGCCACATTGTTAGCATGCATGTTTAATATGCTATTGAGATGCCCTGGGTGCTAAAAATGGTGCTCGGTTCACTTTATATGTTATAATAAGCAACATGATTAGCTGTGTTTTTGTGAGTTTAAAAATATAATGGATGTCAGCAGTTCTCGGAATGAACAATTTCAAGAGCAAAGATAAAAAAAAGTATAAAGTCCATTTTGATCATAGTTTGTTATTGCCTTGTTACAAATCACTGGTACATCACTAATAATAGACCAAAGTACATGACTGCTTACAATAACAAACATTAACTTTATAATAGTCTGCACTTTGACTGACCTCCAGGTCCTGGGTGTTAGGTTACTTGTACAGCTAGTGCGAGCAGGATGACCAGTGAGGGAAAAAAACACAAAACAGTTTGTTCTTTAAAGGACTTATGAGGCCAAGTCTCGAAATTTTGATCATTACCTGTTTCATATTAGAATTCATGGATGTGGCTCCGGGTTGTGTGATCCCATTGGGCTCCCGGATCTCCAATGTTCATAAGTCCCTTTCTCTGGACCTGACATTAACTTTTAGCTCAATTCTATTTTCCCTGTTGGGTGTAGGGAGCTTATCCCTCATTGCCCGACAGCCCACAGTCCAAACAGCGGTGGACAATTCTCGACCGGGCCAGATGTCACCAGGCAGAAATGCAGGTCATGTATACTCTATTAGTAACAGCGCTGGTATGCTGTATTCTCCTTTGCCCGTTATCTGTGTTATACATGCCTATATAAGTCTGTACCTGTTAGACTTGCTACTGTTCGCTATGTTCTACATTTTTTGTATCTGAAAAAGTTAAAATAAAGAATTTGAAAAAAAAAAGAATTCATAGATGAGTTCCTCCGCTCCCTCTGTCCCATTCCGCCTCAAATGTATTTATTACATTTCCCCCAGGCTGCGACCCGACCCCACAGCACGGGTCGTCTCCTATGCCACAATCAAGATGGCCTCCGCCAAGATCCGCACCTGCGCAGTACGCATGCCGGAGAGTATGGCTGCGCAGCTCTCCGCCCTCACCCAGCCGCATACTCGGTGTCAGCGTCCTCCTAGCGTGGCAGCGGGCGCGCTCACATCTCCATGCGTATTGCGCAGGCGCGGATCTTGGCAGCGGCCATCTTGATTGTGGCATAGGAGACGACCCGTGCTGTGGGGTCGGGTCGCAGGCTGGGGGCAATGTAATAAATACATTTGAGGTGGAATGGGACAGAGGGAGCGGAGGAACTCATCTATGGATTCTAATATGAAACAGGTAATGATCAAAATTTCGAGATTTGGCCTCGTAAGTCCTTTAAATGTTTGTTTTTTCATTATATTTTTACCAATTAAAGGTGTTTTAAAACATTTGGTTGGTGAGGACTCAAGCATGTTAAAATTATAAAACTGAAGGGAACATTTGTACTGACTACAGGTCCCAAACCTTGATTGGACAAATACTCATTGAATGTTCTGCTACCGAGCCGTCTAGTTATTTTTGTCTGTGCACTCTAGAGTTTTTCTTTTTTATTTAGTTATGTAATCACTTTTCTCCCCTTACCCTTTTTTATCTATGTTGCCACACCCAGAATTATTTGTGGTACACATTGGCATAGAGCATAGTACAAGAACAAAAACAGCAACAAAACATCAACAACAAAACATCAAAACATAACTAGCCAGTAGCAATACAGAAGTGCATTGAATAACAGATGCAGATATTTGACCAAGGTAGTGCAAGTACATGTGCAAAATGAACAGACCTAGAACAGGTGCTTAGCAGCTAGTCCTGCTATTTAGTTAATTAGTACTAGGTGCAAATACACACGAAATGAAGAATTGCCTCAGGTTAAGTACATACAAGCTATTTAGGTCTGGGTGACAGCCCTGCTATTCAGCTTTGCTGTGTGCATGGCTCAAGTTCAATAAGCGCACTGCTTGTGGGAAAAAGGAGTTCCTGTGTCTGGAGGTTCTGGTGGAAATAGCTCTGTAGCGGTGGTCGGAGCGCATGCGGTTGAAGAAGCGACCACCGGGGTGGAGGGGGTCTTGCGTGATCCTATTTGCCCTTGTTCTCAGCCTGGAAGCATGGAGGAAGTCCAGTGGTGGCAGGGGTGTACCGATAATTCTTTCAGCGGCATTGATTACTCTCTGTAGTCTGTACTTGTCGCTTGTGGTGGCGCCGCCATATCAGACGATGATAGAGGAGCACAGGATAGACTCGATGGTGGCAGTGTAGAAGCTTGACATCAGCTCCTGCGGCATGCCAAACTTCCTTAGCTGTCTTAGGAAGAACAGCCGTTGCTGAGCCTTCTTTTGGCATTTAGTGGTGTTTTCCCTCCATCTCAAGTCATTGGTGATGGTAGTTCCCAAGAACCGAACACTTGATACTCTGGTGACCTCTGTGCCTGCGATGAAGATCGGGTTAAGTGGGGGGGGGGCGCTTTCTGAAATCCACAACCAGCTCGACAGTCTTTGCCGCGTTCAGGACGAGCATGTTGTCCTTGCACCAGTTGCAGATGCGCTCGATCTTACTGTGATAGGAGCGTTCATCCTCACCGCTTATGAGTCCAAGGATGGTTGTGTCATCCGCAAATTTGATGAACTTTACGCAGTCAGCAGTAGAGGTACAACTATTCGTATATAGCGAAAAAAGGATCGGGGACAGTACACAGCCTTGGGGGGCGCCGGTGTTTGTGGTCCTCACTGGGGAGAGGCAGTTGCCGAGTTTGACTCGTTGCGTCCTATTTGTGAGGAAGTCCTTGATCCAATCGCAGAGAGTTCGATCAAGCCCGAGTTGCGATAAGTTGTTATGCAGGATGTCCAGAATGATTGTATTAAAGGCAGAGCTGAAGTCTAGGAAAAGAATCCTGGCGTAGGTGTTGGGTCTGTCCAGATGTTCCATGATGATTTCCAGACTGATGTTAATGGCATCCTCTATGGACCTGTTTGCTCTGTACGCAAATTGAAGTGGATCTAGGAGAGCATCAGTGGAGGCTTTTAGATGTCTGAGGACCAGTTTTTCAAAGATCTTCATTACAGTTGGGGTAAGGGCAACGGGTCTGTCGTTGTTGAGGTCCGTGTCGCCTGATTTTTTGGGAACAGGGATGATGGCGGACCTTTTGATGCAAGAGGGTACTTTGCCCCTTGTCAGGGAGTTCTGAAAAATAGCAGTCAGTACAGGGGCTAGCTGGTTGGCGCATGTTCTCAGGCACATAGATGACACGCCGTCTGGGCCAGAGGCTTTTCTTGGATTCAATTTCCAGAGGTGCCTGAGGACGTCGGTCCCCTGGACTGCTAATGGGACTGGGATGGCCCTGTCCGCGCTAGGGGAAGTGGATGAGGGGGGTGCCCGGGGGGGGGTCCCGTGGTCTCCGATGTTGGTGGGTTGGTTTTCGAATCTACAGTAGAATTCGTTTAGTTTTTCGGCTAGTGCAAGGCTCGGGGGAACGTGTTGAGGAGGAGGTTTGAAGTTTGTGGCTGCCCTAAGGCCTTGCCAAACCTCCCGTGTGTTATTGGATCGAAGGCTGAGGCCTAGCTTGCTGGAGTAGTCCTTCTTTGCAGCACTAAGTTCGTGCTTGAGAGTGTACCTGGCTGCCTTGAACTCCTCCGGTGTACCCGACTTGTGCGCTACTTCCTTGATTTTTCGGAGCCGGCGTAGCTTGCCATTAAACCAAGGCTTGTTGTTGGGGTAGACCCTGAAAGACTTTGTGGGGATACACAACTCCTCACAAAAGCTGATGTAGGAGATGACATTCTCCGTCCATTCTTCCAGGCAGGGTGCATTAAGGGCCTCCCAGTCGGTGCAATCAAAGCAGGCCTGTAGCTGCAGTTTAGCTTCCTCTGTCCACTTTCTTACGGTCTTGAGGACTGTCTTGGAAGACTCAAGGTGTCTCCTGTAGGTGGGTATAAGGTGGATTAGACAGTGGTCAGAGTTACCTAGGGGTGCCCGACGAGTGGGCTTGTATGCGTCTTTGAGGACCGTGTAGCAATGGTCCAGGGTGTTTTGATCCCTGGTGGGGCAAGTGATGTGCTGTTTGTAGCGAGGCATCTCCGTGCGGAGGTTCGCGCTGTTGAAGTCCCCGCAGATGATGAAGAGGGAGTCTGGGAGCGATGTCTCCCACCATGAGATGGTGTCGCTTAGCATGCGCACCGCAATCTTGGTGTTTGCGCTAGGGGGGATATATACACCCACAAGAACATAGGAGGAGAACTCTCTTGGAGAGTACTGTGGTCTGCAGTTGATGGCTAGGAGCTCAATGTCTGGAGAACAGTGGTTGTCTATGATGGATGTGTTTGTGCACCAAGAGGCCTTAATATAGAAGCAGATGCCACCTCCCCTCTGTTTACCGGAGAGTGCACTGTATCGGTCCGCTCTGAAGAAGTTGAAACCTGGTAGTTGAAGGGAGTTGTCCGGGATGGTGTAGTTCAGCCACGTTTCAGTGAAGCAAAGGACTGGGGTGTTTACGCCCATTGATCGGTTGCTGCCAAGTAGTACAAGCAGCTCGTCGAGCTTGTTCGGGAGGGAGCAGACATTGGCAAGGAGAATGGCTGGTGTTGGTGAATGCAGGCCTTTCTTTTTAAGCCTCACTTGTGCTCCTGCCCTATTGCCCCTGGGGCGGTGGTACCTGCTGGCCCGCCTGTCCCTCCTGGTGAGTAGCTTGATGTGATCCCAGATTATGTTCCACAGGGATGCATAGGTCCCCGCGTTACAAGCCTCCCATCACAGAAGTTCCTCTCTGGTATACGTGGTGATACCTGTGGCACTTGGGGGGTGCAGCTGATTCAGAGCCATGGAGCCACGGTGGCGGGAGCCCGACTCTGTGTGCAGGCGCAACTGTAACTGGATGCAGCTGATGTTACCCCAATGTCTGCTTCCCTGAAAGCAGGAAGTAGTCGCACTGCAGATTTATTTCAGGACGCACTGCAGATATATTACAGGTTTATTAACGGCTGAAAAAAGTATTTTTCTTTAAGGGTTGTTAAGCTATTTCTTATCTTTTAGGGCAGAGAGGAAGTTGTGGCAGGATCAGTAAGGACTACCCAGTGGATGGAAGGGCAGCAGTCGGACCCAGTAGGTGGAGGGGCAAAAAAAGGGGGGTACCCAGTGGGTGGCTGGGCAGTAGCAGGGCCAGGGGCACAGAGTGCAGGCTGTGGAGTGGGGGTGGCCTCCCTCGAAAAGGAAGGGGGGGGGGACACAGAGAGTGGAGCCCAGTGGGATTGGGTAGAGAAAGCAGAGCCCAATGATTAGGGAAGCAAGCAGGGTTCAGGGGTGCTTACAAGAGCATCTTGGATGCAGAGGTGAGTCCGAGGCAGGGCTACTACAGGAGCCAGCGCTGTCTGGGCCCACACCGCAGGGCAGAGACGGGGCTGGAGCGGCTTTGCAGGGTAGGAGACAGGGTTGGCAGCCCAGAGCGGTGGAGAGGCTGTGTCGGCACCCAGCATGACGGATGGAGGCAGCTTTGGAGGCAGTCCGCCTGGTTGCGGAGGCAGCGGAGTCCGTAGAGCCCGAAGGTGACCACGTGGGTGGCCTAGTTGCGGCAGAGAAGATTGTGGCAGAAGCTGCAGGGATGGCCCTGCAGAGTTGCTCCGGAGGAGCAGCGGCCGAGAGCCAGGGGCCACGTGGGTGGCCTAGTGCAGAGGAGCGGCGGCGATCCGAGTCAACAGGGCATCGGAGGTGGAGAGCCAGGGGCCGTGTGAGTGGCTGGCTTATAGATCCGGAGGAGCGGTGGCCAAGAGCCAGGGGCCACGTGGGTGGCCTAGTGCAGAAGAGCAGCGGCGGCGGCGATCCGCTTCGCTGGGATCAGGTGGCTTAGTCCGGAGGGAGGAGCGGCGGCCCGGAGTCAGGGGCCACGCGGCCTGGTGCAGAAGAGCGGCGGCAGAGAATAATCCTAGCGAGAAGGAACACTGAGAGAGCGTTACATTTTCTTTATCTTCAGGTTTTTTTTAAGTGGGATGAAACTCCATATTAACTGAAAAAATTAATATAAATCATACAATAAGAAATGTATTTAGCAGTATCAAGAGAAGAGCTTCCGGGCACCAGTGGATTAGCAGAAAAACACCTTTATTTCATCCTCAGTACAAAGATTAAAAAGTAGATGTTATAGCCTAACAGTCTGTTTCGCAGAGTCTAGCTCTGCTTCCTCAGAGGCAAAAAGAATTACATCTTTAAACATCATAACAACAGTTGAAATAGGCTTACCACTCCAGATGTCACTCCCCCCAGCTGAACGAGCGTGGGAACGCCGTTCCGAGCCACCACCATAGAAAACCCCGCCCCTTCCGGGCACGTCATAGGGGGTTCAGTATCCAGAACCGGAAACTACGCGGATTGCGTAATAGTGGGCCGCGGTATCAGGGAGGAGTGGCCCGGTAAGCATCCTGTAGTCAGGGCACCCCTCCATAGGGTATACTCAACTCCAAGTGTCGCTCCTCCCAGCCGACCAGACGTCAAAACGCTGCTCTGAGCCGCCGCCATGGGGAGACCCCGCCCCCATTTAGGGCGCGTCATAGGGGATCCTGCCTCACAAGCCGGAAGCTGCACAATTCGCAAGAATGGTCACAGTATCAGGTGGGAGTGGCTTGACGGATACTGCGGCCATTCTTGCGAATTGCGCAGCTTCCGGCTTGTGAGGCAGGATCCCCTATGACGCGCCCTAAATGGGGGCGGGGTCTCCCCATGGCGGCGGCTGGGAGGAGCGACACTTGGAGTTGAGCATACCCTATGGAGGGTTGCACTGACTACAGGACGCTCACCGGGCCACTCCTCCCACTATTACGCAATCCGCGTAGTTTCCGGTTCTGGATACTGAACCTCCTATGACGTTCACGGAAGGGGCGGGATTTTTCTATGGCGGCGGCTCGGAACGGTGTTCCCACGCTCGTTTGGCTGGGGGGAGTAACATCTGGAGTGGTAAGCCTATTTTAACTGTTGTTATAAAGATGTAATTCTTTTTGCCTCTGGAGAAGCAGAGCTAGACTCTGCAAAACAGACTATTAGGCTATAACATCTACTTTTTAATCTTTGTACTGAGGATGAAATAAAGGTGTTTTTCAGCTAATCCACTGGTGCCCGGAAGCTCTTCTCTTGATACTGCTACATTGGATCTTAATTCTGGAGGCACAGTGGCTACACCGTTCCCTCAGTGGTTCAACCAATGATCTAGTGCCAGTCCATCTTTTGATCTCTTTTTTACATACAAGAAATTTATTTATTTAGCTTACCTATCCTATTGTTTTTACTGTTCACTGTCGCATTTAAGAGAAATTTGATATGAAAAAAGAAAAGACTATTTCTGCTGGTTTCCATTTTAAGGGCCTGTCCTCACGGCTCATTAGCAGCGAGTCCAGGGGTGGACTGACCATTCAGACACTCGGTCAAGGCCTGTGGTCAGTGGGGGGCCCGTCCTGGGGTGGCAGCGCAGTGAAGGGGAAGCAGGGCACAGCAGTGGGAAAGGGGGGGTATCTTCCGTCCTTCCCTCACCTTGGGGCTCCCCCTTTCTCACTCCCCCCTCCAGAATTGTGGTGTGACAGCGGGCGGCAGCGGAACACTTCCTCCTATACCCGGCGCGAGAGTGAGCTCTTTGCGCCGCTGGTCTGGTGGCGTCATTGACTAGACCAGACCAGCGGCGCACATATCTTCCTCTCGAGCCGAGAATAGGAGGAAGTGTTCCGCTGCCACCTACTGTCACACTGCAATTCTGGATGGAGGAGCGAGGAAGGGGGAGCCCCAAGGTAAGGGAAGTGGGGAAGACAGCCCCACTTCCCCGCCGCTGTGCCTGCTGCTCCCTCTTTACTGCGCTGCCACCCCTCCTTCTGGGGACACCTGGCTACCTATTCTGAGGACACCTATAGACCTGGCTGTCTATACTGGGGACTCATATAGAACTGGCTATCTATTCTGAGGACACCTATAGACCTGGCTATCTATACTGGGGACACATATAGACCTGGCTATCTATACTGGGGACACATATAGACCTGGCTATCTATACTGGGGACCCATATAAACCTGGCTATCTAACTGCGGACACCTATAGACCTGGCTATCTAAACTGGGGACACCTATAGTCCTGGATACTTATACTGGGGACACCTATAGACCTGGCTATCTATACTGGGGACACTTATAGACTTGGCTATCTAAACTGGGGACACCTATAGACCTGGTTACTTCCACTGGGTATACCTATAGACCTGGTTACCTATACCGGGGGCACCTATTTTGGGGGAATTGATGCCAGATTAACTATTTTTGGGGAACCGCTGCTGCCAGATTAAGTGTATTTTGGGGAACAGCTGCCAGATTATGTGTATGTTGGGGAACCACGTCAGAACCACTGCTAGATAGTGTATGTTGGGGGAACAGCTGCTTCCAGGTTATGTGTAGTTTGGGGGAACCACTGCTGCCAGATTACATATATTTTGGGTGATCCGCTGCCAGATTACGCATATTTTGTGGAACTGCTGCCAAATTATGTATATGTTGGGGGAACCGCTGCTGACAGATTACGACTATTTTGGGGGAACCACTGCCAAATTAAGTGTATTTTGGTGAAATGCTGTCAGATTACATATATTTTGGGGGGAGGGGGAACACTATGGCAGAGCTCAAACTTCCCCGGCAGACCTTTTACACCACTGCTAAGGTCATGTATATTTGGCCCCACCCATGACCACGCCCACATTCTGTTTGATGACCACTCCCATTTGGGGTTTTTATCAGTAAAAAATATCCTTTGTCAGTAAATTTGTATATGTTTGTCATTAAAAAAATAACATGAAAGGTTAAAATATTCGCATTTGGGGCATCCCTGAGACGATCCAGGATCTCCCGGGCTTCAGCACCGCCCTCTTCCAAGAGCTCCTCCCGGGCCTACCTATAGAACAGCTTGAAATGGACAAGGTCCACAGAGCTCTGTCACACCAGCTACCCAATGGTGTTCCGAGAGACATCATCCTTAAAACCCACCACTACCTTACAAAGGAAAAACTACTCCTGGCTGTTCGTAACGCAACGGACCTCTCCTTTCAAGGTCACAAATATCAACTCTACGCCAACCTAGTGTAAGGCTTGGTGGTGTATTCTCCACAGTCAGCATGCAACGCATAAGCTGGCGTGGAGGAGGTACACACACTAGCACAAGGAAACAGGCTATCCCTAGTATAGTGGAGGGGAGGACTGACTCCAATAGGAGATTGTGGCGCACAGAGCCGGTGCAGATCTGACAGCCACAAACAATGCTTTCGTTATAACGTCTCAGCGCAAGGTAGCGCTGAGCGCATAAACCAGAACTGAGGAGATCAGGACAGGTAGACAGAATGAACGCTTGCTAGCTAGCGGCTACTTAGCGACAGCAAGCGTCCAAAAACCAGACAGACTGGAATGAGGCAGCCAATGCGATGCGGCGATGGCGTGCCTCACAAAGACAGGACAGGATAGTCAGAAAATAGCAGGATTAAGATAGATGAACGTAACACAGATAAATATACAATAAGTATGTTTTCCTAGCGTATTACAATTACAGCTATCAATGAAACTATTTGTAACGTCTGACTAACATGTATATATCGGCAATGAACCGATATATGACATAAGCAGGAACGCTGACTAGGACTGGAGTAATACAGGGAACAGGACTCAGAAGGATTCGCTATCTCTTCGCAGAGATGAACGCAATCCACAAACAGTAACAGAACAGGATTCAGAAGGATTCGTTATCTCTTCGCAGAGATGAACGCAATCCACAAACAGGACCAGGAACAGGATAACTAGCTCAGCACGGGTGCTCACGGTACGCGCAAACTACCAAAACGTGCTGGAAAAATGACTAACTGAACACAGGAAATAAACAGTTCGTGTACGTATACATCAGCGACACTGATGTATCAACGTAACACAAATACAAGGAAAATAATAAACGTGCTGGTATGCATATATATTGGCAATGAACCAATATATGATGCAAAGACCAGCAAAGTATCTTTATAACAAGAAACACGATCGGGGGCTAAAGCGACAGCAAGGCAGGCTTAAGCTGAAGCTATGAAAACCCAAGGAAACCCTGCAGGAAGCAGATCTTTATACTGAGGTTATCCAATGGGAGAAGACATGCAGATTCCCACACAGGTGAATGATAATCAGTCACAAGCTGACAGCAGGGAAAGACAGACAAAGCTATGCAGCTTGCATGGAAATAGATCAGAACTGCCTGAGCTGCAGCACTACTACTTCCAGCAATAGCTGCTGCAGCAGCGATCATTACAGTACCCCCGCCTTTAAAAGCGGATTCCAGACGCTTTTCAAAACTGAAATTTCCAACAAAACAGTCTGACTGATAATTCATGATGACCGGGACAGCCCGGCAAGACCGAATTCCAGAATCAGTCCCCACAAGACTGGACCCATCAGAACCAGAACCTACAGAACCATGCCCATCAGTACTACAAGCCCCAGTGTGACACCCATCAGAACCATGATTTCCAGAAGAAAGCCCTCCGAAACTCCCTGAGCGATACCCACCGCCTTCCAGGAACCGTTCAGAAACGCCAAAGCCTTTGCAATGCCCACCGGTACTGTCTTTACCAACACAAAACCCACTGTTGAACCAGTCCAAGGCACCAGGACAAGTTTTCTCAGAGACCTCCCAGAACACCTTGAAGCTCCAAAGAGATCCCCATAGGTCAGAATGCCCCTTAGGCTCACATGGAGAACTATCAAGAACCCCTATGGAACCTAGGGCAATTCCCGAGTCAGGGCCACAAGGACAAACATCAATATCAGGGCTTTCAGGGACCAGAACCATCTCTGGGCATGCAGGCAGACTGGCAACATCAGAACATGTTCCCACTAAGGAAGCATCAGAGCACGCTAACACCTTAAACACACTTGGGCATTCTGGCACACAAAGAACATCTGGGCACACTGGCACAAGAGAAACCTCTGGGCATGTCAAGGAACTGTGAGCCTCAGGGTCAGCCAAGACAGGACCAAAACCAGGACTGGCCAAAAAAAAATCATCATGACTAGACTTCGCAACTACTGGATTTTTACACGAGAATGCAGGATCAGACTTAGATGTCGCTGATTCCAGCAAAGTCAGTAATAAATCAGATTCAGGGGCACTAACAAGACAGGACAAATCTTCTGATGTATGCACTGAACCAGATAGGGACTCCACAACTACCTCTGGACTGGACAGAGACTCATCTAATACACTGGATTGACTGGATTGGAGCTCATGAGGCGCTGCAGAACAAGTCAGTATTGCAGCAGCCCCCACTGGACTAGGCAAAACTCAGGAATTCCCTGGACAGGAAGGGGACTCTGGAACCTCTGCCACAGCGGCCAGAGAACCAGAATCTTTCAGGATACAGGGCTGGGTTTCAGGAACACTCATCAGACCGGACTGAAATTCTGAGATTTCTATTATTTTGACCAGAGAATCAGAATTATCCATGTTACAGGGCAAGACTTCTGAAACATTCAGAGGACAGGGCTGGAGTTCCTCGGCTGTTACAACACTGGAGAGGGACTCAACATTGGTTAAATCAGACTGTGTACAGGGCAAGGTATCTAACACAATTGCTGACGAGGACAATATTTCAATGGCTTCTGCTTTGCTGGGCAGAAATTCACCAAGTTTTATTAGAGCAGACTGTAATTCCAAAACAGCTGCTAGACAAGTGAATATTACTGCAACACCAACTGAGGTAAGCAGTGCCTCAGACCCTTCTGCTAGAGGGTTTGAAATATCCAAAGTACTGGGTGAAGCATAAGACTCTGCGACCACAGCTTCACTGGACAGGATCACTGAACAGTCCATATTGCAGGGCAAAACCATGGAAGCACCTGCTGGACAGCATAATGATTCTGTGACCTGAGTTTCATTTGAGAGATCTACTGCACAATTCATGGTACAGGGCAAATTTACTGGAAGATTTTCTGAACAAGGTAATAATTCTGCGATTTCAGGTTCACATAGCAGATGCTCTGAGCTATTCATGAAACTAGAGCGAGGTGTAGAAACAGGAAGATCAAGTCACAATGTTTGCGCATCTGAATCACCGTTCATTTGTAAAATTGGAAAATTCAGATGCCGGGGTTCTGATGTTTCTAGACAGGATTGCTGGGACTCGGAAACTGATGTAGTGCATCTATTGGCATCTGCTGGATCAGACAGGAGTTGAACTTTATTAACACGGGTAATTTCTGCAGAAGTGTTTGCAGAGACAGGCAAGATTTTTCTGGTGTCTGTTTCACTGAACAAAGACTCATGAGTACTGGCTAAGCTGGATATACAATAAGTATGTTTTCCTAGCGTATTACAATTACAGCTATCAATGAAACTATTTGTAACGTCTGACTAACATATGTATATATCGGCAATGAACCGATATATGACATAAGCAGGAACGCTGACTAGGACTGGAGTAATACAGGGAACAGGACTCAGAAGGATTCGCTATCTCTTCGCAGAGATGAACGCAATCCACAAACAGTAACAGAACAGGATTCAGAAGGATTCGTTATCTCTTCGCAGAGATGAACGCAATCCACAAACAGGACCAGGAACAGGATAACTAGCTCAGCACGGGTGCTCACGGTACGCGCAAACTACCAAAACGTGCTGGAAAAATGACTAACTGAACACAGGAAATAAACAGTTCGTGTACGTATACATCAGCGACACTGATGTATCAACGTAACACAAATACAAGGAAAATAATAAACGTGCTGGTATGCATATATATTGGCAATGAACCAATATATGATGCAAAGACCAGCAAAGTATCTTTATAACAAGAAACACGATCGGGGGCTAAAGCGACAGCAAGGCAGGCTTAAGCTGAAGCTATGAAAACCCAAGGAAACCCTGCAGGAAGCAGATCTTTATACTGAGGTTATCCAATGGGAGAAGACATGCAGATTCCCACACAGGTGAATGATAATCAGTCACAAGCTGACAGCAGGGAAAGACAGACAAAGCTATGCAGCTTGCATGGAAATAGATCAGAACTGCCTGAGCTGCAGCACTACTACTTCCAGCAATAGCTGCTGCAGCAGCGATCATTACACCTAGCTCCTGCTACTCTATCCCGATACAAGGATCTGCGGCCTTACCTATCAATCTTGAAGGATAAGGGAATACCTTATAAATGAGGTTTTCCCTTCCAGCTCATCTTCACATGGCACGACAAGCAGCAGATCGTCCGATCCGTCGACGACGCAAGAGAGCGCTTTCGCCTCCTAGGCCTTCCGCTTCCCCCACAACCATCACAAGAAGCTTCAGGCCAAGTGTAACGATCGGTGTAACACAGAGAGGATCTGATTACCAGTGATCTGCAGTATCACTGGGAATACAGATATATACCAGATTATTGATGATCTGCAGTATCACCGATAATCAGATATATAAGCTAACCTCTGGACACCTGAGTAGAGTAGGAGTGTTTGGTTCAACCGTAATACTTAGAGGACTAGGCCTCAGAGCAGTAAAGAGTACTGCACAAATTCCTTCCAAAGACCTGAACTCTCCCGGGGGGAGGAGTCAGGCTGAGAGTAGGAAGGACAAACCGAGAGTGACACTCAGGAGGGAGTGTCACTACCAGGACTGGGAACCGCCTCTAACAGTAAGGTCGGTTCTCGAGGTCGGACAAACCAGGTCGTAACTAGAGATGTTGCGAACTGTTCGCTCGGGGAACATCTCTGGGGCTTTTACTACTTCTGGGTCGCTCTGACCCGGAGTAGTACGCCTGCGCTGCCCGGCGAAGCACGTCCTAGATCGCGTTCCTGTTGCCGGGTACTCTCTGCGCATGTGCGTGACGTCGTTCATGACGTCACGCACATGCGCAGAGAGTGCCCGGCAACAGGAGCGCGATCTAGGACGCGCTTCGCCGGGCAGCGCAGGCGTACTACTCCGGGTCAGAGCGACCCGGAAGTAGTAAAAACCCCATGTATTCAGAGATGTTCACCGGCGAACGGTTCGGGAACCGTTCGCTACATCTCTAGTCGTAACCACACAGACAGATACAGTACAGATTCAGAAGGCAGATGCGGGGTCTAATAAGCAAGCAGGGTTCGGCAACAGGGTATCAGAAATATCGAGGTACAGAATCAGGAGGCAGATGCGGAGTCTTAGGGCGAGCCGGGGTTCGGCAACAGAGTATCAGAATGGCAAGGTACAGGATCAGAGTTCAGAAGAATAGTCAGGCAAGCAAAAGGTCATAACAGATAATCACAATCAAACTAGTACTTTAGACTATCAACAGAATCTAACTAAGTGTAGGATTACAGCTCCAGCTGGTCCCGGCACACTTTAGGATCTGACTCAGGTCTGAGTGCTACCACATAGTGATCGCAACGCCAGACAACCAGCAACTGAACAGCCAGCAGTATATATACTAAAACACTCTCCAGCCCCTCCCTAAGAGCTGGACCAATGAAACGAAGCAGGGTTGTCAGCTGACCGACTTGGTCAGCTGACCCTTTTCTGACTGCCATATAAGCTCTGCCTCTCTGCGCGCACGCGCGTTATTCTGAACCTTGGTGGACTATCAGTCCCAGCCACACCAGTACTGTCTTGCAATGTGCTCGCTGACCTGTGCGCGGGGTTGGTCGCACCGCCATCAGCACCGGCGGCGGCCTCCCCGCGCTGGGTCAGACTGTTCGCAACAGGCCCATGCGCGCTAACCGCTGCGTCAGACGCGGCGTTTTTTCCGCGTTCCGCCATGCGCGGAAAGAGCCGCCTCCCGCTGACTTATAGTGGCGGCTCTTCCGTGTTTCTTCACAGTACCCCCCCCCCGAGGAGTGGACTTTGGACAGCTCCTTCCAGGCTTTTCTGGATGTAGAGTGTGGAACTCCCTCTTTAATTTATCAGCATGCATGCGGCCCTCAGGTACCCACATTCTTCCTCAATACCATACCCCTTCCAGTGCACTAGATATTGTACTGCGTTCTGCACTATACGTGAGTGCAAAATTTTCTCTACTTCATACTCAGGTTGACTATCCACCATCACGGGAGGAGGAGGAGTGGGACCCACATGAACCGCTGGTTTGAGCAGGGACACGTGAAAGGACCTTACCCCACGCATGCTGGCGGGAAGATCAACGGTATAAGTAACGTTGTTGATCTTTTTAGCTACCGGAAATGGACCCACAAACCTGGGACCAAGCTTGTCTGAGGGTTGTCTCAGGGTCAAGTGACGTGTGGACACCCAAACCAAGTCTCCTGGTTGGACCCTCCACTCTAAAGAACGTCTCTTGTCAGCTTGACCCTTTTGACTCTGAAATGCCCTTTCCAAATTACTTCTCACCGTCCACCAAATGTCTTTAAATGATCTCTGCCAGGCCTCCAGAGTTGGAAACGGAGTGGAGGCTACTGGCAAAGGGGAGAATTTGGGTGATCTCCCTGTCACTACCTGGAACGGAGAAAAACCAGAAGAAGAACTCTTCAAATTATTCTGTGCAAATTCTGCGAAGGGCAGAAATTTTACCCACCCATTCTGCGCCTCCGCAACGTAACATCTCAAGAACTGCTCCCATGACTGATTGACCCGTTCAGTCTGCCCATTGGTCTGTGGGTGGTAGCCTGATGAGAATGACAGCTTCATGCCCATTTGGTGGCAAAATGCTCTCCAGAATCTAGAGACGAATTGGACTCCCCGATCTGACACTATGTTTTCCGGAATGCCATGCAGCCGGAAAACGTGGACGATGAACAAGTCGGCCAATTCCTGGGCCGAGGGGAGTCCTTTCAAGGGCAGGAAATGGGCCATCTTGCTGAAGCGGTCGACTACCACCCAAATGACCGACATACCTTCAGACCTGAGAAGCTCACCCACAAAAACCATGGACAAGTGGGTCCACGGTTCACTCGGGGTGGGCAAAGGCTGCAAGGTACCGACAGGTGCCAGCCGGGAGGGCTTGCTTTTTGCACATATTGCACACTCCCTAACAAACTCCTTGCAATCTGCTGATAAGGAAGGCCACCAGGCACACCTGGCCACAAGATCTTGTGTTCTGGATGCTCCAGGATGTCCAGCATTCTTGTGCGCATGGAACATCTCTAAGATCTGGAGACGGAAAGGCAGAGGAATGAACATAACCCCTTCAGGCTTCCCTTCCGGGATGTCCTGCTGAAAGGGACTTAAAGTCTCCCTCCAGTCTTCCCAAGTCTCAGTTGCAGCCAGCACCAATTTCTGTGGAACAATAGCCTCTGGGACGGAGGGCTGTGCTGTCTCTGGCTCAAAGCACCTGGACAAAGCATCCGCCTTAACATTCTTGCTACCTGGAGTATAAGTAATAATAAATCTGAATTGAGAGAAAAATAATGACCATCGAGCCTGACGGGGGCTCATCCTCTTAGCCCCCTCGATGTATTTCAGGTTCTTGTGATCAGTGTAAACCATGATCATATGTTCAGCTCCCTCTAACCAATGTCGCCATTCTTCAAAAGCCAATTTAATGGCCAGGAGCTCCCTGTTGCCTATATCGTAGTTTCTCTCTGCTGGGGAGAACCTACGAGAGAAGTAGGCACATGGGTGC
Organism: Hyperolius riggenbachi; assembly: GCF_040937935.1. Taxonomy (NCBI): domain Eukaryota; kingdom Metazoa; phylum Chordata; class Amphibia; order Anura; family Hyperoliidae; genus Hyperolius; species Hyperolius riggenbachi. The sequence continues at coordinate 199,202,170 of NC_090646.1, forward strand.
ATTCCACCCTGCAAGCCTGACCGCTGAGACAGCACAGCCCCCACCCCGACCTCTCTGAGGCGTCTACCTCAACAACAAAGGGGAATGAAGCGTCCACGTGTCTAAGGATAGGCGCTGAGCAAAATAGATCCTTCAGGGTGGAAAATGCTTGTAAAGCTTCAGGAGGCCAATGAGTAGTATCTGCCCCTTTTTTGGTGAGACTGGTGATGGGTGCAATGACTGTGGAGTACCCTTTAATGAACCTTCTATAGTAGTTTGCGAAGCCTAAAAACCGCTGAAGAGACTTCAACCCAACCGGCTGAGGCCATTCCAGAACCGCGGAAACTTTGGCAGGGTCCATAGACAGGCCTGAGGTGGAGATAATGTATCCCAGAAAGGTGACAGATGTTACTTCAAAGATACATTTCTCAAGTTTAGCGTAAAGTGAGTTCCGCCTCAGTTTGTCCAACACAAATCGTACATGGGTCCTATGCTCAGAGAGGTTGTTGGAGAAAATAAGTATATCATCTAGGTATACTAGAACGAATCTCCCCAACACCTCCCTGAAGTCCTCATTGATGAGCTCCTGGAAAACGGCTGGGGCATTACATAACCCGAGGGGCATCACCAGGTATTTGTAATGCCCGTCGGGCGTATTAAAGGCCGGTTTCCACTCATCGCCCTTTCTTATTCGTATCAGGTTGTACGCGCCCCGTAAGTGTAACTTCGAAAAGATCTTAGCGTTGGTGACCTGTGTGAATAAGTCGTCTATCAGGGGCAGCGGATAGCGATTCTTCACCGTTATCTTATTCAGGCCCCTGTATCCAATGCAGGGCCGCAGGCCTCCGTCTTTTTTCTTAACAAAAAAGAAATCTGCCCCAGCAGGCGACCGGGACGGGCGAATGAAACCCTTGGCCAAATTTTCACAGATGTAATCTTGCATGGCCAATTTTTCGGGCCCAGATAAATTGTACAAAGGGCCCCGGGGGGGGGGGGGCATACAACCTGAACGGAGATCGATGGGACAGTCGAAAGGGCGATGTGGGGGTCATTTGTCTTGGGACAAAATACGTCAGAATATTCCAGAATATTCCAAATACTGCTCAGGAACCCCCTCCACCTGAATCCTGGTTTGGCCCAAAGTCACCTTCCCTAAACATTGCTGAAAACAATGATCTGACCAGGAAATTAATTGACCAGTGGCCCAATCAATGTGCGGAGAATGAAGGTGTAGCCATGGCATGCCAAGTATAATAGTGGACGTAGTCATGTGTAATACAAAAAACTGTAATTTTTCCCAATGCAAAACCCCCACAGTGATTCCTACCTCTGGTGTCTGGGACAGCGGACGATTCCTCTGCAGAGGAGAATCATCCACTGCCGTGACCTGAATGGGTGGTTCCACCGCTGTGAGCGGAATACCCAATCTCTTAGCGAACTCAAAATCCATAAAATTAGCCGAGGAGCCTAAATCAATAAAGGCTTCCGTGGCCTCGGTCTTATCTTCCCATGTAACTGTACAGGGAAAAAGTAACCGTTTTTCTTCTAGGGGTACGAGTCGGGCGCCTAGGGTGTTACCCCCTACAACTCCTAGGCGGTAGCGTTTCCCGGCTTATTGGGACAGTTTCGTACTCTATGCCCCCCTTCAGCGCAATACAGACACAGTTGTTCAGTCATTCTCCGTCTTCATTCCACTTGGGTCAGTTTTGACCGACCAATCTGCATCGGCTCGGGTGGAGGCAAGACCGGAGAAGATGAGACAGGAGGAGATGGAGTCACTAGGGGTGCAGCGGGAGGTGCAGCGTAAGATGTCAACCTGACATGATGACTGCCCCTGGTCCATTTCTGATGGCGTAGCCTGCGGTCGATACGAATGGCCGATGAAATGGCCTCATCGACTGTTTTGGGCTCGGGCTGACTCAGCATCAGATCGGAGACCTCATCAGATAAGCCTGACAGAAAACAATCTAGCAGGGCATAGGTGTCCCACCTGGCTGTAACTGACCACCTTCGAAATTCAGCCGCATAATCTTCGACCGGACCTTTGGCTTGCCGCAAAAGCTTGAGCTTCCGCTCAGAGGTCGAGGCAAGGTCTGGGTCGTCGTAAATTATTGCCATGGCTTTAAAAAATTCCTCTACGGAGGTAAGGGCTGTGTCCCCGGTGGGCAAACTGTATGCCCATGTCTGAGAATCGCCTGATAATAAGGTTTTAATAAACGTGACCCTCTGGGTCTCAGTTCCTGAAGACTGAGGTCTCAACTCAAAATAGGACAACACTCTACTCCTAAAATTTCAGAAGTCAGATCTGTGGCCAGAAAACCTTTCAGGTACCGGCATACGTATGTCAGAGCTAGAAGGGGATCGCACATGATCCACTGATGTCTGGAGGGTTTGTACAGACCCTGATAGGGCATCAATAAGGGTTCTGTGGGTGCCCAGTACTTGATTAATGTTTTCCACTGAAGCGGCAAGTACGCCCAGACGATCAGTGTTTGCGTCCATCTTGTATTTGATCTGGCGTTCTGTAACGATCGGTGTAACACAGAGAGGATCTGATTACCGGTGATCTGCAGTATCACTGGGAATACAGATATATACCAGATTATTGATGATCTGCAGTATCACCGATAATCAGATATATAAGCTAACCTCTGGACACCTGAGTAGAGTAGGAGTGTTTGGTGCAACCATAATACTTAGAGGACTAGGCCTCAGAGCAGTAAAGAGTACTGCACAAATTCCTTCCAAAGACCTGAACTCTCCCGGGGGGAGGAGTCAGGCTGAGAGTAGGAAGGACAAACCGAGAGTGACACTCAGGAGGGAGTGTCACTACCAGGACTGGGAACCGCCTCTAACAGTAAGGTCGGTTCTCGAGGTCGGACAAACCAGGTCGTAACCACACAGACAGATACAGTACAGATTCAGAAGGCAGATGCGGGGTCTAATAAGCAAGCAGGGTTCGGCAACAGGGTATCAGAAATATCGAGGTACAGAATCAGGAGGCAGATGCGGAGTCTTAGGGCGAGCCGGGGTTCGGCAACAGAGTATCAGAATGGCAAAGTACAGGATCAGAGTTCAGAAGAATAGTCAGGCAAGCAAAAGGTCATAACAGATAATCACAATCAAACTAGTACTTTAGACTATCAACAGAATCTAGCTAAGAGTAGGATTACAGCTCCAGCTGGTCCCGGCACACTTTAGGATCTGACTCAGGTCTGAGTGCTACCACATAGTGATCGCAACGCCAGACAACCAGCAACTGAACAGCCAGCAGTATATATACTAAAACACTCTCCAGCCCCTCCCTAAGAGCTGGACCAATGAAACGAAGCAGGGTTGTCAGCTGACCGACTTGGTCAGCTGACCCTTTTCTGACTGCCATATAAGTTCTGCCTCTCTGCGCACACGCGCGTCATTCTGAACCTTGGTGGACTATCAGTCCCAGCCACACCAGTACTGTCTTGCAATGTGCTCGCTGACCTGTGCGCGGGGTTGGTCGCACCGCCATCAGCACCGGCGGCGGCCTCCCCGCGCTGGGTCAGACTGTTCGCAACAGGCCCATGCGCGCTAACCACCGCGTCAGACTCGGCGTTTTTTCCGCGTTCCGCCATGCGCGGAAAGAGCCGCCTCCCGCTGACTTATAGCGGCGGCTCTTCCGCGTTTCTTCACACCAAGCAGCTTACTCTCAACAGCCATCACAGGCGAAGCCAGCTAGCCCTAAGGAACAACGCTCACCCAAGAATCGCTTCCAAGCTCTACAGCAGCTTTCATCGCAGGTTTTCCAAAAGGTGCCATGACCTTGGCTTTGCAGCCAAGTACCTTTCGTTTTAGTATTGACCCAACATGGCCGTCTCCTCGAGCAAGGCTTTTCTCGTGATACTATTGGAGGTAAGAACTATTACTCCACATGTTCACACCGCTGCCTGCTCTTTTTTTGACTCCAAGCAGTGAGTCAGCATTTACCAGACTCCCTTAAATTCAATTCTATTTTTGTTCCGCAGTTTTAGCCACTATAGACAAGTTTTTCTATTTTTCCTCCCCGTTTCATTATTACTACCTGTTCCGTCGTTTGCTTATACCACGCAATAACTTTTCTTATAGCACTTACCTTACTGTTTATTTTGGGAGGTTGCTGATATAATTTTTCACTATGTTCAGTCTAGCTGAACACTTCCCCACACCATGACTGGAAGGTATGCTTTGCATTTACTGACTCTCAGCCTGCAGTTGCTAAAACTTTGCATGTTACTTGGATCTGTCTCATGCTCACCCTGTCCCAAACCGAGCATACTCTAGCAGTTTGAATAATGTCTTATATTCCTAGGCTGTATTACGTTAGATTATGTTCTATTCCACATTGCTAGTATAAAATGTATTGCTGTGATGATCGCCTATCAGTATCATAAGATCTAACCTCAGGTGTCTACATATGTTATAATCTTTCTATCTACCGCTGGGCAGATGTTTTATCCTCCCCTCCACTTGTGCACTACATATTTTATTGTCTTGCACATGTGGACTTCTTTTATAGCCTCCACCTTATTTTGTTTTGTTTTCTTCTCTTTACACAAAAGAATCATTCTTCCCCTCTGATGCTATCAATAGAAGTGGGGGAGGAGCTGGGGCCCTCGGTTGTCTATTTGGTCATTCATTTCTAACCCTTTCTATTTCTAAATAGACACTTTGCTGGTCATCCGGCTAATCTCCACTATGAATATGTCACCGAATTGCATTGTTGGACCCTCCCTACGGGCCATAGGCCCTCCCCTGCAAACCGCTAGCAATTTCAGTCCGCGTTTTTCATTTTCTATAGCTAGATGTAAGATATTACTGTAGGTTTAGCAATACTGCCAGATTGTTTAAGATATGTTTGTTCTGCTCTCCCCTTTAGACCCCGCGCCCCACAGGTACCCAATGAGCTTCGGTTCCCTGGAGCCCCACGAGTGCGTTCTGATGCTGTACTGCATCCTATTGATTGGTTCAGGATCCGCTGTTGCTTCGGCGAATCCTATCGTCCTGTCTCTCTGATTTCTTCTCTCTCCTTTTCTCTTACTCTCTTTCTCTCGCTTTTCTACACTCTGAATGATGTTCTCCATGCTGCACCCCGGACTATGCCGAGATCTCCTCACCTCATCATGCCTTATCATATAATCTTAATATCCACATACCAAATTACAATGGCCTTAAACATATGTTCTTTGAACGTAAAGGGCTTTAACTCACCCGTTAAAAGATCTAAGGCCTTTACATTTTTTCGTTCTGTCCACGCAGACATCGTTTGTTTGCAGGAGACACACTATCCTAGACACTACACCCCCAAATATATGCACCACACCTTCCCACAATTTTTCACCGCTAGCGCCCTTTCCAAACACAGAGGCATTCTTATGGCTTTTAGAAACTCGGTCAACTTTATATGCAAAAGGGAAATTAAAGATCCTGAAGGCGGGTTTCTCATTTTGCTAGGCACAATTCAGGATATGGAAGTGACTATCTCATCTTATTACGCTCCTAACTCTAACCAACTGCCCTTCCTAACGCACTATACTGATCTCCTCCTAAACCATGCCACGGGCGCCTTGATCATTTACGGTGACTCTAACCTTTGTCTGCATCACATTTGGATAAAGACAACCCCAATGCTCCTAATCCCTCACCTTTAGATATCCGAAATGGGAAACGTTTTGAAAACCTTTTAGCTTACGCCCATCTCATTGACTGCTGGAGAGAACTTCATCCTGCCAAAAAACAATATACCTTTTTTTTCCCACCCACATAACTCACAATCCCGTATTGACCATTGCTTCATTCCTGCCTCCCTAATACCTAGACTTACTAATGCCCAAATCAAACCTATTTCATGGTCGGATCATGACATGGTAATTATCACCCTCTCTTCCATCATAACTAGTCCCCTTGAGATGCATTGGACACTTAATCAATCCCTTCTTTCCGATCCTGATGTGACTACCGCCTTAGAAGGCCGCTTAAAGGACTATTTTGCTCTTAACTCGAACAACTCACCCCCATCTGACTATGTTATATGGGAAGCCCATAAGGCCGTTCTGAGTGGTCATCTCATCAGCATCGCCTCCTCCAGGAAAAAACTTAAGCAATTAGAGATTAAAACCCTTGAGCAAAATTATTCTATAGCAGCCGAACAACTTCAAGCTAATCCTTCCCCACACAACAAGCAGCTTTACTCTCAAGCAGCAGAAGCCCTTAATCTTCATCTTACACATGCAGCCGAAAAAGTCCTAAGGTGGAATAGGTTCAACTTTTATGTCAATTTTAATAAGCCTACATCTATGTTAGCCCGCAGACTAAAACGAACAGATCCACAGATCAAAGCCATCAAATTGCGCACTGGCCCCTCAACCATTACTTGCAATCCTCATAAAATTGTAAATATCTTTCAACAAGGCCTCTCAAAACTGTATCCATCCCCGGCTAATGTTAACACCCTCCAATTGGATAATATCCTCAAATCCCTTCCGCTTCCTCCTTTAAATGATCTATTTAAACAAGACTTAGCGAAAGCTATAACACTAGAGGAAGTTTCAAATGCCATTCGATCACTTAAAATAAATAAAGCCCCCGGCCCAGATGGGTTCTCATCTCCTTACTACAAGAAATTCATACACATCCTATCACCGCCTCACGTCCAAGCTTTCAATTCCTTACTTCATGATGCTAAGCCCGGCCCTGAATCTCTCTTAGCAGGCATTAGCATGCTCCCCAAACCTGGCACCGATCACACCACTTGGTCCAACTTTCGTCCCATCTCTCTACTGAACGTACTGTATTCTCGCAAACAGGGGAGCCTCTAGGCATAGGCAGTACAGGCCATTGCCTGGAGTGCCATTGGTCCTGGGGGCGCCATGTTGCTGGATTAAGCCCCGCCCCCTGGACAAAGCCACGCCCCCTAACTAAGCCCCTTCCCCACTGATGTTTTATTACTTGCTTCTGCTGCATCTGCTTAGCATAAGTTGCAGGCATCTGCCACTGTGTCCCTCTGTGCCTTGTACATCGTTTCCCCCCCTTAGTACCTCCTTCTGTCCCTTTGTGCCTCCTTATGTCTCCTTGTGCCCCGTTCAGTCCCTTGTGCCATGTCTGACCCCCTGTTTGTCCTTCTGTCTCCCTTTGTGCCTTCTTCTGTTTCCATGTGCCTCCTTCAGCCCCCCTGTGCCACCTCTGGCTCCTTCTGTCCTCCTGTGCCTCCATATGTCCCCCTGTGCTACCTCTGCCCCCCTGTTCCTCCTTCAGTCCCACTCTGCCTCCTTCTGTCCTCATGTGCCTCCTTCTGTCTCCCTTTGTGCCTCATTCTGCCTCCATGTGCCTCTTCAGTCCCCATGTGCCTCCTTCTGTGCCCCTTTGTGCCTTCTGTCTCCCTGTGGCTCTGTCGGTCCCCCTCTGCCTCCTTCTGTCTCCCTGTGCCTCCTTACACCTCCCTCTACCTTCTTCTGTCACCCTTTTGTGCCTCCCTCTGTCTCTGTTTGTGCATCCTTCTGTTCCCCTTTGTGCCTTCTTCTGCCCCCTTTGTGCTTTTTTTCTGTCCTCCATCATTCCTCCTTCCGCCCCCTTTGAGTCTCCTTCTGACCTCTGTTTGCCTCCTTCAGTCCCCATGTTCCCCCTTCTTTCCTCCCGTGCCTCCTTTTGTCCCCCTTTGTGCCTCAATCTGTCCCCCTTTGTGCCTCCTTATGCCCCCCTTTGTGCCTCCTTCTGTCCCCCTGTGTGCCTCATTCAGTCCCCCTGTGCCTCCTTCTGTCCTTTTTTGTGCCTCATTCTGGCCCTCATGCCTTCTTCTGTTCCCTGTACCTCCCGCTTTCCCTGTGTACCTCCTTCTGTCCTCCTGTGCCTCCTTCTGTCCTCCTTTGTGTCTCATTCTGTCGCCCATTGTGGTTCCTTCTGTCCCCCAGTGTGCCTCCTTCTGTTACCTTGTGCCTCCTTCTGACCCTCATGCCTCCTTCTGTCCCCTGTGCCTCCCTATGTTACCCTGTGTGCCTTATTCAGTACCCCTGTGCCTCCTTCTGTCCCTCTTTGTCCTTCCTTCTTTCTTCCTTTGTGCCTCATGAAAGTGGAGCCCTGCCTATGTGTATTTTTTGGTGAAACACTGCCATAGTAAGTGTAATTTCTGGTGAAATGCTGCTGCATTATGATTATTTTCTGGTGAAACGCTGCTGCATTACGATTATTTTTCGGGTGAAATGCTGGCGCATTATTATTATTTGTTGAAACACTGCCGCACTCCGATTATTTTGTACATGGGGGCGCCACGGGGGTGGAGGACGTAGTGGCCGCAACTTGGGGGGGGGGGGGGGGGCACAGGCTTTCTTGCCTGGAGTTACAAAATGGCTAGAGGCACCCCTGCTCGCAAAAATTTTAGCAACAAGGCTTATCGCAGATATTTGCTCACTGGTGGGCTTGGACCAGGTGGGGTTTATGCCGGGCAGACAAGCGGGGGATAATGTCAGACGCCTTCTCCATGTAATCTCATCCGCTAAGCATTCGAACTCCCCAATGATGTTACTTTCATTAGACATCCAGAAGGCGTGCGACACACTCTCCTGGGACTATTTATTTAAGCTATTATCTCACTGGGGCTTTGGGCCAAATTTCCTGCTCTGGATCAGAGCTCTCTATCATTCCCCACGCGCCTTTATTAAATATTGTGGCTTCCGCTTGTGAAAGATCGCGGAAAAGCCGCCGCATGTACTGGCAGTAAGGCGGCTGTTTCCGCGTCCAGCGCGGCGGTTTGCACACAGCAGCGTGCGTCTGGTCTGGCTGAGTCTGTTAGTTCACACAGATAGATGGAGAGCTACGCACGCGCGCACAAGAAGTCAGGACCTTTATACCAGCAGGAGAGGTATCAGCTGATCAGGACGATCAGCTGATTCCTGCTGGACTCCTGATTGGATGAGTGGCTCGGGCGGGGCGGCAGAGTCCAGCAACTACATATACTGCTTGCGGTGTGTTTGAGACAGGAGGACCTGGGAATTCACACTGAGCCAGATTACCTGTGTTATCATTTGTGTTATACTCCAGACTAGTTCCAGGGTGCTGAGACCACGGACCTCGCATCCAAGACTAGGGAACTGTATTATCATTTGTGTTATACTCCAGACTAGTTCCAGGGTGCTGAGACCACGGACCTCGCATCCAAGACTAGGGAACTGTATTATAATTTGTGTTATACTCCAGACTAGTTCCAGGGTGCTGAGACCACGGACCTCGCATCCAAGACTAGGGAACTGTATTATCATTTGTGTTATATTCCAGACCTGCTTGTGACGCCCATCTTCCAGGGGTCACTAGCCACCGGGTCTTCTTGCTATTCAGCCTGGGACTCCGCCCCCTTGGATGTCTCAGGCTGCCGCAAGATCTCTGCACTCCCAAAGGGAGGTATTTCTCATACTGCCAAGGACCACTTGCTCCTCGGTCCTTACTCAAAGTTATTACTGTTGCACCAAACACTCACACTATATAGGTGTCCAGAGGTTAGTGGTATATCTGTATTATCGGTGATTCTGCAGATCATCAATAATCAGGTATATATCTGTATTCTTGGTGATACTGCAGATCACCAATAATCAGATTCTCTCTGCGTGCTGACACTGATCGTTACACCGCTCAAGTATCTTCCCTATAAACGCAGAGGCACCAGGCAGGGATGCCCCCTTTCGCCCTTGCTATTTGCATTGGCAATGGAGCCGCTGGCTCTGATGATCAACAGCTGTGATGGCGTCAGGGGGCTCTCTCTGCATGGACAGCAACATAAGCTCTGCATGTATGCGGATGATGTTGTTCTCACTATCACCAATCCTCAAGAATCACTTTCGAACTTAGCTGATATCCTGCTTACTTTGGAAGATATTTCTGGTTTAAAAATAAATAGCCAGGGGGCGCATGCGCGGCGTGCTCGAGGAAGGAAGCAGCTATATGTAGCTCCGCAGCTCGGTAGCTCTTAACGCTTTAACCAGGGGCTTTCCTGCACTCGTTTTGGAGTTTTATCTCACGCACCCCCTGCACAAAGCACTTGTGCATGTCCAGGAGAAAGAAGCAGGCCGATCCGACCTGGAAGCAACGAACGGTGACAGATTATCTGCTCCGGCCACGCTCCTCCATCATGGGCTCACAAGATGGCCGCGGCTCACCCACTCCGTCACAAGACTCTCTAACAGACCCGGACCCGGACTGGTCGCAAACTAAACCTAGAAGGGAGAAAGACCTAATGGAAGGCCTGGATAACATATATAAACGGCTTGCTGGTAAGTTCCAGACGGAACTCCGCCGCGTGGAGGCCTCTCTGACGCACTAAATATCTACATTAGGCCTCCGTGTGGACAGACTCGAAACAAAACACGATGACCTGCTTAAAGCTCACCAAGAACTCCAAGAAGAGCACTCCACACTATCGGAGACAGTGAAAACTTTACAATCCCAATCGGAGGACTTTGACAACCGAACAAGGAGGAATAACTTACGGGTAAGAGGCCTTCCAGAAACTTACCAGGAACTGATGCCTCATGTGAGTAAAATTTTTACTTCTCTTCTCCCTGATACCTCACCAGAGGGGTTCACTTGTGACAGAATCCACAGAGCGCTTAGGCCACAACCAGGCCCAGATTTACCGCCACGAGATGTAGTTCTTTGCATGAAAGACTTTTTAATAAAGGAGCAAATACTACAAAAAGCGCGGCAAGAGCAAAACATTGAATACGAGGGGCACAAAATCCAGATTTATCAAGACCTATCCCCTGTCACCCTAGAAAAAAGGCTAAAAATGAAGCAGGTCACTAAAGTTCTTTCTGAAGCTAACATCCGATATAAGTGGGGATTCCCATTTAAACTTATCGTGACACAGAATGGCACTAATCTTACTGCAACAACGCCTTCTGATGGTTTCAAGCTATTGCGTAAACTTGGATTACAGCCTCCTTTGCACTCCCCACAGAAAAGACAAGCCAGGGCCCTCTGACCGATCTGGACTCCCAGCAAAGCGAAAAATAGGAACACCACGCAGCAACTAGCGATTACCCAAGAAGCTGAGACTGAATGAAAAGGAAACAACCACTTAACATTTTATTATGATTTTTTGCTCATAACTTTTCCTTTTTATTACAAGAGCACTTCACTTTCGGCCTCCTTCAGTTTTACTGGACATGCCTATCTGTTATATTTGAAATAGCGTTCTTCTGAGCTCGACCCCGGGCTAGATGTCTCCCCCCTTGGTCGCAACCTTCTTGTGACCATTGTAGGTTCAGAACTCCTCTCCTCTTATTAAGTGGGGAGCGATCTCTGAACGCCAATATCTTGGTCTCTCCACGTCTGGCTATAGTTCGCTTTTTTATCCATAGGTTACATTGCCATGTGGATTTTCTATTGTTTCGTTAGCTATGTTTTTAGCTGTTATGATTATAAGTTAATTATTATTCTTCATTTTTTCAGGGAAAATTCCGATCCAGCAACTTTGGTTAATTATCACTTCACATGCCTAGGGACCGCAATGCCTCTGGTCTTGATCTATTATTACATACAATTCTACTCTAAAGAATATGGTACTTAAAATTCTGAGTCATAATGTTCAGGGTATGAACTCTCCATTTAAACGCAGGAAAGCCTTCAGACAATATAAATTAATGCAGGCTGACCTCTTGTTCTTACAAGAAACTCACTTCTCCACTAATAATTGTCCAACTTATTTTGATAAATCTTACAATCAAGCTTATTACACCACTTTTGAATCAAAGACCAGAGGTGTTGCTGTCTTTATCAAAAACAGACTTCAGTTCGAATGCCAGAAGGTCTACAGAGACCCAGATAGTAGATTTATAATTCTTAAAACTCTAATAGATGGTAAGGAAGTAACGTTATGCAATATATATGCCCCCCATACTTCACAATCCTCATTCTTTACGGAAGTGTTTAAAAAATTGGAAGCTTTTTATTCCCCTCACCTGATAATGGCAGGGGATTTTAATTGTGTCAGTAATGCACTAGTAGATAGAAGTAAAATATCAGAAAGTAGCAGAGTATTTCCTAGAACATTATGCAAAGCTTTGAATACCTGTCAGCTAACTGACCTTTGGCGTACATTCAATATGGGAGATAGATCGTATACATATTATTCCAACCCACAGGATACGTATGCAAGGTTAGATTATTTTATGGTTACTCCAATACTGTTAGCCAACGCCAGTTCCTCCACTATTGTCACATGCCCCTGGTCAGATCATCATATTCTAATTGGATAATTGAAATCCCTTGGTATGCCTTTTCTCGAGGAAAACTGGCGGTTAAATGAGCTCTTACTTCAGGACTCTAGAATTAAAGGTGAAATACAACAGGCCTTAGAAGAATATTTTTATTTAATAATAATGGGGAAGCCTCAACAAGCTCTATATGGGCAGCACATAAGGCCTTTATACGTGGTAAATTTATACAACTTTCATCCAGACGGAAAAAAGAAAGACTTTCTGCAGTCCTAAAATTAACAAGGGCATTAGATAATCTATACAAACGCCACATTATTAATGCAGATCCTAATATTCTTGCAGAAATTAGAGAAAAACGTCAATCCTTAAATACACTACTTTCAGAAAACACTGAGAAACTGCTGAAGTTTACTAGAGCAAAATTTTTACTACATGGAAACTCGGCAAGTGCTATGTTTGCAAGGAAATTACAACAGATAAATAAAGCTCCTCACACTTACAAACTAAGAAGCAAGCATGGCACTTTGGAAACAAACCCTTGCAAGGTAATGGAAATATTTGAGGCATTTTATAAGAATCTTTTTCAAGCTCCACAAGGAAGCTCAGCTACTCAAATAGACGATTGGCTATCTTCCTTACCTATTCCCCAGCTTACTTCAGTCCAACTTGAAACCTTAAATTGTAAAATAACTAATCAAGAGATAGCACAGGCCATCTCTTCCCTTAAATCTGCCAAATCCCCTGGTCCTGACGGATTTACAAGCCTATATTTTAAAACATTTGAGCAGATTCTAATCCCACAACTCAACACTCTATATAACGAGGCCCTAGAAGGAATTAAATTTCCCTCTGAACTGACCCAAGCCTTTGTTACCCTTATACCTAAACCTAATGTAGACCACTCTCTTCCTCAAAATTATCGCCCTATATCACTAATTAATAATGATACTAAAATTTTCTCAAGGATTATGGCCAATCGTCTATCTCAGGTTATTACTCATTTGATTTCACCTGCACAGGCGGGCTTTATACCACAACGCCAAACAACAGACAACACGAGACTAGCTTGTAACATATTGCAAGACACCAAATTGCATGATAATAGGTTGTTACTTCTGAGCCTAGATTTACATAAGGCATTTGATTCCGTTGCATGGTCATACCTACATAATGTATTGAATAGGATGGGGATTTCAGGGGCTTTTATTGATGCTATATTAGCTTTATATAATACTCCATATGCAAAACTCAGATTACCTGGCATACATTCACAGCCCTTAAAAATAGAAAGAGGCACTAGGCAAGGGTGCCCCCTGTCTCCTTTGTTGTTCTCTATGGCCATGGAGCCTTTATCTTTGGCCATCCAGAACAACCCTGACATAAAGGGGTATCTTAAAAATGACATGGAGATCAAGGTTAGTTTTTATGCTGACGATGCCCTATTGTTTCTCACCCAACCAATCACCTCTTTACCAATTCTCCTTCCATTACTGCAGAAATTTGGGGCCATCTCAGGCCTTAATATTAATGTAAATAAGTCACAGGCTATGACAGTTAATCTGCCTACACAGGTAATTAAGTTGTATCAAGCTAATTTTGACTTCAAGTGGGTGCCTCAGATATCCTACTTAGGAATTAAGCTTTCACCTGATTTTGAGGGCCTAGTCAAAGCTAATTATGTTCCCCTATTACAAAATATTAAAAAATGGCTTAAGGACTGGAGTTCATATAAAATTTTGTGGTTGGGAAAAATCACAGCAATCAAAATGGTAATACTGCTCCGCCTTATCTATATTATGAGAGCATTACCAATAAGCCCTGGGAGAACATTGATGTTGAAATTTCAGAAAGCAGTTAATTCCTTTATCTGGAATAATAAACTGGCCCGCTTTAAGAATATATATCTCTATAGAAGAACTATGGAAGGGGGTCTGGGAGCTCCAAACTTTTGGAATTACTTTCTGGCGGTGAGATTCGCTCAGATGTTATCATGGCAACGAACAGATGATTTGACTCCCTGGATAGCCTTTGAGAGAACTTCTATACTCAGTGCCAATAAATATTTCAGTAGGTATTTACCTTGGACATACTCACTTGAAGTCAATCTCTAAATGCAACCTTATAGTTGGAGATAACTTGACCCTCTGGCATAGATATAAGGAACAGTTTCACCTATGCTCCAATAAGCCCCCTAAACTCTCTTTTATTGGACACCCTGATTTTACACCTGCATTTTATGATTCTTCCGCCTTCTCATGGTGGATTCAACATGGCTATACTACTTCTAACCGCTTTTGGATGGGAGGGAAATTTATATCTTTTGAAATGCTACAGTTTGGTAAAGATTTGCCCAGAGCCCAATACCTCCAATATTGTCAATTGCGTCACTTCTTTACATCTAATTCAAACCCCGCAGGTCCAGCTGAAGCTACATATTATGAAAATTTATTTTTATCTCCACAGCTAGGGCCAGGTCAAATTTCACGAATATATTCATCAATCAATAGTACTTCTTCAGATCAAAAAACGAAATATATGACGGATTGGGACCAGGACCTCCAACAAGATCTTACATGCAATGAATGGAATACTATCATCAATAATCTTCATAAAGCAACTAAAACACCTGCGGTCAAGGACACAGCTCTAAAACTTATCACCAGATGGTATAGAACTCCAGTCCGCCTACATAAAATTTACCCAGATATGTCACCCTATTGTTTTAGGGGATGCACTGAGAATGGCTCAATCCGTCATATATTCTGGGACTGCCCCAAAATAGGGAGTCTTTGGGGTAAAATATTGGAAGGTTTAAATAATATTACCAAAAATAACATTATTTTGACACCTCTGCAAGCTTTATTATTCGCCCCTAACCACACTGTCCCACGCAAATGGAGAAGAGTATACTATGTAACTATAAGCTCTATCCTTTGGGCAATAGCGAAAAGTTGGAAGAAACCCACTGTCCCATTTAACTTAGTCATATCTAGAACGGAAGATTTGAGAATCATGGATGTAATACATCATTCTATGGCAAATACCTTATATAAATATCATGGAGATTGGGATGATTGGAGTGTAACTAAGATGTACCCTAATGAACCTCCTTAGATATTGTGGTAGTAGTTTCTATTTTGAAGTGAGTGCTGGATTCGGAATTTCCCTTTAAACACATATGCTAGGTACTGTTTATTTGTTCAGTAGTCATATCTTGTTATACGAAGCATATGGTTATAATAGACACTGTAATTTGGAATAATTTGTACTAAGTTTACATACTCATCATGACTACAAAGTTTATATTTTGTTTTCTGAAAGCTTTGATGTAAAATACTCATTAGCACAGCTGTAATGATTAATGCTTTCGTTAATAAAGATATTTGTAAAGGTAAAAATAAATAGCCAGGAGGCCCTCGATATCTCCCTCCCGGCCTCGACACTCCAGACCTTAAAATCCTCCTGCGAATTTTCCTGGGAGCCCTCCAAATTAAAATATTTAGGTATCTTTCTCACGAATTCATACCATACCATGTACAAAGCTAATTATGCCAAACTGATTCAAGACGTCATTCACCTTATGGAATGCTGGAAAAGATATTGTATTTCATGGGTAGGGCGCATAGCGGCGGTCAAAAGACTATTTTACCTAAATTGCTATACGCATTCCGAGTTCTCCCCATCAAAATCCCTGCTTTCACACTCAAGTACCTCCAATCTGAGATGTTCTCTTTTATTTGGGGTAAAACCAAACCTCGAGTCCCGAGAAGTACCCTCTTCTGCCTCAAACAGAATGGGGGTCCCCAATATAGTTGTTTATTACACTGCAGCACAAATCTCACAACTAACGATGTGGCATGAAACCTCTCATCCCCCCCTTTGGGTGCTTATAGAGCAAGCTATTTGCACCCCTATTGGCTTCATAATCTTCTATGGCTGACCCCATTCCAATGCAAAACTATCAAAGACCCTATTATCACTCACTCCCTCTGGATCTGGGATAGAGTCAAGTATAAATTGGGCCTCATATCCCAACATTTACCTCTCACATCCTTCCTAGGCCACCCTGACTTTATCCCAGGTCTCGACAACCCCCGAGCCTTCGACTGGTGGAAAGAGAAGTGGCTCACCTCTATATTTGATTTGGTAACCGATAACTCAGTTAAGACGTTTGCATCACTACGGGAGACGAGACAACTTCCTGCATGCAAAAGGTTTCGATATTTCAAATTTCCTATTTTATAGCTCATATCGTTAAATGTCATGATTCACTATTATCACGTACGAGCTTTGAACATATTTGTGCTTCTGGTCCTGGATCCGCGGGTCTGATCTCGCTATTATATAAATGTATCATAGCCCCCACTAAATTACCTAAGCCATCATATATTATGAAGTGGGAACAAGAGCTTAATATCTCTCTTGACCCAGAAGACCTTACCGATATCTGGTCACTCACACCCAAGTGCTCAATCAGCGCTTCTATCGTAGAAACACAATAAAAGATACTCTTCCGTTGGTACTTAACTCCCAATAGGCTTGCAAAATTCGACTCCAAATCCAATGGTTTATGCTTCAGAGGCTGTGGCCAACTAGGAACCATGTCTCATTTATGGTGGTTTTGCCCTAATGGCCCATACTCACGGGCTACAATTGTCGCCGCAAACACGTGGCACGCGCGTGTTGCGCCGACAGGTCGCCCCCATGAGTATAAGGTGCGCACCCCGAACCGTCGCTTGTCGCTGCTGTCGCCAGGCGATTGGCGGCGGTCAATCGCATGCCGACAGTTGCCGCCGCAACTGTCGCTAGTCCGCGTGTGTATGCGCACTAGCGACAGCAACCAATAGACAATACACGGCGCTTCCGGCGAGGGGGAGGAACGTCGGCGACAGCTTCTGTCGCTGCACTAATCCCTCTTCCGCGTGTGTACACGGAGGGACCTGGCGACGAGCTGTCGCTGGCCTGTCGCGCACATGCTCCCGTGTGCTAGCGACAGGCCACAAAAGTAGCCCGTGAGTATGGGCCATTAGGCCCGTAGGTTCTGGATCAGAATATATCAAATAATATACACATCCATTAAAGCACAGATCCCTAAACTCCCGGAAGTTGCTCTATTAGGTCTTAGGCCCCCTGGCATCTCAATCCATCAATATAAATTACTGACTCACAAATGCCTTGCAGGGAAACGTGTGATCGCTAGCTCTTGGCGCTCTCCTGCTTTACCTATTGCCCACTTTAAATCCAACTTAAATAATGCGCTTTGCTTCGACAAAATTAAAGCTATTTCTGATGACTCCCTTCACAGTTTTGAAAAGGTTTGGCAACCCTACATTTCACAATACTTACGCTGCCCTCCTAACTTGATCACCGAGGTATAATAGGCATGGAGGCAGGTGAGACCGGGATTAGATACCCACATATATATGGCCTTATAAGTCTTGAGATCCACATTTCAAGACAGATTACTCTCATCCATGGTGTGCAGCTGGATAATCTTCCTCCTCTCTTCTTTTTCTCTTCCTTCTCTTTCTCTTTCTTTCATCCTTCTCCTGCTCTTCTCATCTCTTCCTCCCTCCTCCTCCGGGGGCCTTCCCCACTCCATCCCTCTCCCCCTTCCCCCGTTCAGTTAGTTGTTATATCTACTAGTGCAGTTAGTTGTTATATCTACTACTCCATCCCCCCCCCCTCTGCACTCATTCAGTCCTGATGCCATTGGTATACGAGGTCGTTCTTGATAGGGCCCACTCCTCCCGCATACTGGACCCTTTACACTTTGTGCATTCTCCCTTTGCATATCTGTAGACCTCAATACCTTTGGAGTGTTGGTATATGTTGCCTCTGGCTGCCAACACTCACCTTTTAGTATTGGCCTCCATAGAGAGGCATATTGCACTATCAGGGCTATGTTGTATCTATAACCCAATGTTATATAAATGTTTTTAGAAAAGTTGAAATGTTTGTATTTTTGCAATATTTTTTTAATAAAATTTTTTTGTGGAAAAAAAATTAACGTGAAAGGTTGGCAACACTGGTACGGTGCCCCATAATCCTATTGCCTGGGGGCCCCATGAGTTGTCAATCCGCCCCTGGGCAAGTACCTCTAATCAAAGAAGCGCTAGCACTTTTTAAAGCGCTAGCTAAATACTAAGTATATGGCAGTGATCAGTGGCGGCGCCAGGGAGGTGCTTGGGGGTGCTCAAGCACCCCCTAAATTTGTCCAAGCACCCCCTGGCGTGAACTGACTTCAGGCGTCTAAGAGACGCCGAGTCAGTTCACAGCAGCAGCACGGAGCAGCAGGCAGGGCTACGGTAAGATGGCCGCCCGAAGCCCTGCTCTGCAGACTTGGAGTCTGCAGTGCAGGGCTTCGGGCGGCCATTTTCCCGTAGCCCTGCTCGCCGGGTAATGCAGGCTGCTGCAGGAAGGAAGAGGATCGTGGGAGCTGAGCTGCGCGCCGCAAGGAGGTCGGAAGAGGAGGAGGTCGGAACAGGAGGTCTTCTGACTAGGTGAGTAAATGGGTTTTTCTTTTCTTTTTCAGGTAGTGCTGCTGATTGGGGTCAGAACTGCTGAGCATTGTGCATATTGGGGTCAGATCTGCTGTGCATTGTGCATATTGTGGTCAGATCTGCTGAGGATTGTGCATATTGGGGTCATATCTGATAAGGATTGTGCATATTGGGGTCATATCTGATAACGGTTGTGCATATTGGGGTCATATCTGATAACGGTTGTGCATATTAGGGTCATATCTGATAACGGTTGTGCATATTGGGGTCATATCTGATAACGGTTGTGCATATTGGGGTCATATCTGATAACGGTTGTGCATATTGGGGTCATATCTGATAACGGTTGTGCATATTGGGGTCATATCTGATAACGGTTGTGCATTTTGGGGTCATATCTGATAACGGTTGTGCATATTGGGGACATATCTGATAACGGTTATGCATATTGGGGTCCTATCTGATAACGGTTGTGCATATTGGGGTCATATCTGATAACGGTTGTGCATATTGGGATCATATCTGATAACAATTGTGCATATTGGGGTCATATCAGATAACGATTGTGCATATTGGGGTCATATCTGATAACGATTGTGCATATTGGGGTCATATCTGATAACGATTGTGCATATTGGGGTCATTGAACGTGTTTTTTGTTCAAATCTGCTCACATTACGTGTATTTTCTTGAGAAAACCTGCACAATTATGTGAATTTTCTGGGGAAAGGATTACCAAAACTTGGGCCCTCTGTCTTTGCGTTGCACTTTCAAAGGGAACCCGAGGTGAGAATAATATTGAGGCTGCCATATTTATCTCCTTTTAATTAATACCAGCTGCCTGGCTGCCGTGTTGGTCCTCTGCCTCTAATTCTTTCAACCATAGACCCTGAACAAGCATGCAGCAGGTCAGGGGTTTCTGACAATATTGTCAGAACTGACGAGTTTAGCTGCATGCTTGTTTCTGGTGTAATTCAGTTCACTACTGCAGCCAATAGATCAGCAGGGCTGCCAGGCAACTAGAATTGTTTAAAAGGAAATAAATATGGCAGCCACCATATCATTCTCACCCTGGGTTCACTTTAAATTACAATTACAGTTATCCCCACCCTCATCCGGTCATGGCCACACCCATTTTTTGTCGCGGCACGCTTCACGCGCCGCAGGTCGTCAGCTCCCCCGGAAATTGGTCCAGCACCTGCATAGCACCCCCTAAAAAAAATTCCTGGAGCCGCCACTGGCAGTGATCTTACTGCCATGATCGCCGCCGATCGTGGGTGATTTGCGATTAGGGGCAATCGCAAAATGCATTACATGTAGAATTTTACTGCAATTCTGAAGCGATCGGGATACAGTGCTTAAAAAAGCGTTGACCGCGATCCATCGGGAATCGCGAGAGTGACCAGTGATTTAACCACGCTAATCACTGTAAAATCACCCTAACAAAATGCCCTAAGCGCTAGCGTTTTGCGATTGCTAGTGTGAATGGGCCCTTACTCTTTCTCTGTGATGCTAAAAGTGACATCACTTTTGCCCTTTATCCCAGTTCAGTGTAAATTTACTGCTTCTTTTGCAGATTACTGATCCTTCCACAGCAAACATCACCTAGATATCGGGCTTGCACCACTGTGTAAATTCTTCAAAGGGAAGATTAAAAAAGTCTTCTACAATCTCTTGTTAGCACAGTTCTGCACAGTTCAGCAAAGGCACACAGATCAGGTAATCTTTTTTTTTTTTTTCTTTTTTAAATCAGGGTACATATAGAGAAAATATACCTTAAATTAGGGTACATATAAAAAAGATGTATATATATATTGTGAGGGACCAGTTTCAGATGGTAAGCATTTAGCAGGAACAGAGCAGCTCCAAGCAGGTTTGTATGCAAACATAAATCAAAGTTTATTTGCAGCAGGTTCACAAACAACAGTTTGCAGTTCAGTAATAAAGTAAGTAATTCCACAAAACAAGGGTAAGGCCAGTTCCGGCCGGGTGCTTACTTTCAGCGTTGAGTAACACACAAACGTTAGTCCCAAACACATGCAGTCCCCTGCAGCAGCTTCTCAGCAGAACCACTTCCTGGAAACAAATGAAAACCTTTTCTGTGCAAACTGACAGAACCTGCTGGACACACCCCCCTCTCACCTCTTCCTCTCCAGAGACTTGTTAGCTCTGTTGTTAACCCTCTGTGGGCTAGACAGGCAGCAGTCCACAAATACAATGTATAATATATCCCACCCAGGACCTGGCGACCAGATGCACCCACCCTGCTCTACATCTGGTCAGCTCCGGACCCTTCTCAAGGCTTCAACCCCTGTCACTCCTGACAGTCAGCAAAAGCCTATCCTCCGGAGCTGCTACAGGATGTAGCGCCTGAACCTGGGTGCAACATACCGTCCATCGCACACCACTTGTGACAAAGAGAGCGGCACTTTGCCAGCCACTTTGTCACATACTCCCCCCCTCTGTTCGAGCCCATGGGATCGGACATAATCTGCTGCAAGACAGTAGGTTCTCGATAGAGCATCTGCATTACCATGTAACTTCCCTGCTCTATGCTCTACCGAGAAGTTGAAGGCCTGTAATGCCAAAAACCACCGAGTTACTCTGGCATTTTTCTCCTTGTTCTGACACATCCAAGTAAGCGGGGCATGGTCTGTAATGAGCCGAAAGCGACGGCCTAGGAGATAGTATCGGAGTGCCTCCAGGGCCCATTTGATGGCCAGACACTCTCGTTCAACGATACTATACCTTTCTTCCGCAGCCGTCAGCTTCCGGCTCAAATACGCAACCGGGTGCTCCTCACCATTGAGCACTTGGGATAGAACTGCTCCTAAACCCACACTTGATGCATCAGTTTGAACCAGGAATTCCTTCTCAAAATTAGGCGTAATTAGTACAGGACAATTGCACAAAGCCGCCTTAAGACTCTGAAACGCTCTCTCTGCATCAGACCCCCACTTAATCATGGTAGAACCTTTTCCCTTTGTCAGGTTTGTGATGGGAGTAGCCACCGTGGCGAAGTTTGGGATGAATCTTCTATAGTACCCCACCAACCCTAGGAATGTTCTCACCTGCTTTTTCGTCTTAGGTTGAGGCCACTCCCTAATGGCCTCAACCTTCTGGATCTGGGGCTTAATCAAGCCTCGTCCTATGGTGTACCCCAAGTACCGGGCTTCCTCCAACCCCACTGCACACTTTTTAGGGTTTGCTGTCAACCCTGCCTCTCTAACGGAGTTCAAGACAGCCTGAACTTTTGGTAAGTGGCTTTCCCAGTCACTGCTAAAGATGACCACATCATCTAGGTAGGCCGCAGCAAAGGGCTGATGAGGTCTGAGAATTTTATCCATCATTCTCTGAAAGGTTGCGGGAGCACCTTGCAACCCAAAAGGCATCCTTACATACTGGAACAGCCCTTGAGGAGTGGAAAATGCCGTCTTCTCCTTGGCTGTTTCAGTTAAAGGCACTTGCCAATACCCCCTAGTCAAATCCAGCGTTGTTACATATCTAGCGGGACACAACCTTTCAGTCAACTCGTCCACCCTGGGCATGGGGTAGGCATCAAATTTAGAAACCGCATTTAGCTTTCTAAAATCATTGCAAAAACGTATGGACCCATCTGGCTTTGGGACTAGAACTATGGGGCTACTCCACTCACTGTTGGCCTCCTCTATTACCCCCAATTCCAGCATCCTTTTAATCTCCTCTGCTATAGCTTGTCTGCGGGCTTCAGGTATCCTATATGGCTTAAGGCGGACCTGTACATGTGGTTCTGTCACTATATCATGCCTAATTAGATGAGTGCAGCCTGGGAGTTCCGAGAACACATCTTGGTTGCGTAGAAGAAACTCTCTGACCTCCTGTTTCTGTGAGGATGACAGGGTTTCTGCAACCTGTACTTTATTTACCCCAGACTTGTTCTGCCTTTGACCTTCTACCAAGGCTGACAGGGCTACCTAGAGATGAGCCGAAATTTTCAAAATTTCGAACTGCTTTTATTACGAATGCGAAATTTAACATTACGACCCAAATTCGTAATTAATTTTCAAATCGTAATTTACAATTTCGTAATCGAAATTTCACTCCCGTAATGACGAATTTCGTGTCTCCAACCGAAATTTTACTTTTTCAGGTTTGTAAGGGTTTCTATCCCTCTAGATGCCTAAAATGAATAGCACAGCCAGCCAGCCTCCCTCCCTCTCTCCCTCTCTCTCTCTCCCTCTCTCTCTCTCTCTCTCTCTCTCTCTCTCTCTCTCTCTCTCTCTCTCTCTCTCCCCAGAGATCTGTAGTATTTCAAAACCATACTCACATTCATGACATGTCCAGGGATCAAACCCAGGCCAGCCACATGGAAGACAGCTATGCTCACCACCATACCACCAAACACACACTAAGTAGACTGCTAACCTAAATCTTACTTGTAGACAGTCATATGAGACACATGCTGGGTGCAGGGCTTTGTGATTGGACCATGGACCATGCGATAGAGTGAGGTGCAAAAATGAAATCATGCCTAGCAGAGGATGGTTTCACAATGCTAAATGCTAGGCTGGCTGTGGTGCAATTGGTTAGTGCGTCTGGCTGGTAACAGCAAGGTTACAGGTTCGATTCCATCCAGGCATGTCTTTTCCTTTTGCGTTCAACAGTTGTCCAAACAGAGCCAACAGAGCCCCAGATAGCCATGTAGAGTTAGGTCACAGCTAGCCTGGCTGTGGTGCAATTGGTTAGTGTGTCTGGCTGGTAACAGCAAGGTTACAGGTTCGATTCCATCCAGGCATGTCTTTTCCTTTTGCGTTCAACAGTTGTCCAAACAGAGCCAACAGAGCCCCAGATAGCCATGTAGAGTTAGGTCACAGCTAGCCTGGCTGTGGTGCAATTGGTTAGTGTGTCTGGCTGGTAACAGCAAGGTTACAGGTTTGATTCCATCCAGGCATGTCTTTTCCTTTTGAGTTCAACAGTTGTCCAAACACCGAGCACAAAGTTTTGCATGCGTAAAGTTTTACGCACGCAAAATACCCCATGGGGTTCAATGGCGCAGCGCGCGCACGCAAAAGGAAAAGACATGCCTGGATGGAATCAAACCTGTAACCTTGCTGTTACCAGCCAGACACACTAACCAATTGCACCACAGCCAGGCTAGCTGTGACCTAACTCTACATGGCTATCTGGGGCTCTGTTGGCTCTGTTTGGACAACTGTTGAACGCAAAAGGAAAAGACATGCCTGGATGGAATCGAACCTGTAACCTTGCTGTTACCAGCCAGACACACTAACCAATTGCACCACAGCCAGGCTAGCTGTGACCTAACTCTACATGGCTATCTGGGGCTCTGTTGGCTCTGTTTGGACAACTGTTGAACGCAAAAGGAAAAGACATGCCTGGATGGAATCGAACCTGTAACCTTGCTGTTACCAGCCAGACACACTAACCAATTGCACCACAGCCAGGCTAGCTGTGACCTAACTCTACATGGCTATCTGGGGCTCTGTTGGCTCTGTTTGGACAACTGTTGAACGCAAAAGGAAAAGACATGCCTGGATGGAATTGAACCTGTAACCTTGCTGTTACCAGCCAGACACACTAACCAATTGCACCACAGCCAGCCTAGCATTTAGCACTGTGATGTACAAGAGGCATTATTGTGGAAAAAAAAAACATTTCTCATCTTTTATTTACATTTGAGCAGAATGTGTCCAGCCCAAAATTATTCACACCCTTCTCAATAATCACTAGGAAAGACTTTACAAGACAAGACAAGACAAATAACATTTATATTGCGCTTTTCTCCTTGCGGACTCAAAGCGCCAGAGCAGCAGCCACTAGGATGCGCTCTATTGGCAGTAGCAGTGTAAGGGAGACTTGCCAAAGGTCTCCTACTGAATTAGTGCTGGCTTACTGAACAGGCAGAGCCGAGATTCGAACCCTGGTCTCCTGTGTCAGAGGCAGAGCCCTTAACCATTACACCTTCAGCCAACTGCTAACTGCTTTATACAGCAATCAAATGCTTCCTATAATTGCAGACCAGATTTTTACATGTCTCCACAGGTATTTTTGCCCATTCATCTTTAGCAATGAGCTCCAAATCTTTTAGGTTGGAAGGTCTTCTTGCCATCACGCTGATCTTTAGCTCCCTCCACAGATTATCAATTGGATTCAAGTCAGGACTCTGGCTGGGCCACTCCAAAACCTTAATGTTGTTGTCTGCTAACCATTTCTTCACGACTTTTTGCTGTGTGTTTTTGGATCATTGTCATGCTGAAATGTCCACTGGTACCAAGTTTCTCTGTAGACTGCCTGTTGTTGTCATTGAGAATCCTCATGTATTGCTCTTTTTTCATGGTGCCGTTGACTGTGATTAGGTTTCCTGGTCCATTGGCTGAAAAAACACCCTCAAAGCATTAGGTTCCCAACAACATGTCTGACAGTGGGGATGGTGTTCTTTGGGTTGAAGGATTCTCCTTTTTTATGCCAAATGAAGGAAACATCATTGTGACCAAACAATTCAATTTTTGTTTCATCTGACCATAACATAGAAGACCAGAAGTCTTGTTCTTTGTCCAGATGAACATTTGCAAAGGCCAAGCAAACTTTTATGTTCCTTATCTGGAGAAGTGCCGTCCTCCTTGGCAGACCATCCATGGAACCCAGTAGTAATCTTATGTATTGTACAGTGCTCCATAGTATGTTGGCACTACATAAATACAATAAATAATAACAACCTACAAAGCTCTCCACAATCTCTCTCCCCTGTACATCTCTTCACTAATTTCCAGATATCAACCCAACCACAATCTCAGATCTGCACACAACCTTCTTCTCTCCTCGTCTAGAATCACCTCCTCGAATTCATGTATACAAGATTTCACATGTGCTTAACCCCACCTCTGGAATCTCCCTTCAAAACTCATCTATCACTTTATAACCTTTGAAATCTTCCTCAAAACTCACTTTTTCGTTTCCATTTCAACCTCTGGCCAAGTTGTTCTCCTTACTAAATGTAACTGAAAACATACTGCCTCCAGCTATAAATACTGTATACAACGTATTGCATACTTCCCCATCTCTTGTTTCCTCCCTATTCTTAGATTGTAAACTCACAAGGCCAGGGCTCTCTCCTCCTCTTGTGTCTTGGAATTTGCTATATATTTTGTACATCATGTTACAGTCACTGGAATTACTACCGGTATGTCTACCAATCCTGTATTATGTACCAATGTCTATATTTTGTGTATACCGCTGCACTGTCTGCATTACTATACGCCCTATGTTTAGTGCTTACTCTGTACAGCACCACAGAATATGTTGGCACTTTATAAATCAATAATAATACTTTTACATAGTTACATAGTTATTTGGGTTGAAAAAAGACATACGTCCATCGAGTTCAACCAGAGAGCAAAGTACAACACCAGCCTGCTCCCTCACATATCCCTGTTGATCCAGAGGAAGGTGAAAAACCCTTACTTTTCTGCCTGTTATTCGTTTGGTGCATACTTTTATGTCTCAATGTTTTTTGAACAACCAATATATTTAACAGTACAATACAATTGGAGAATTGCATAGTTTAACTATGTTAAATATATACTAATTTCTTGGACAAACTAATAAGTAGTTGGTTATTTTCTGTTTACATGGTTCTAGTAAATTGGTTCTCATTTCATTCAAAGAATATTATAGCAGATTTGCATAGGTTTCTGATTACATGAAGGAGTGCCACCTTGCCTAGGTCAGGTTAAAGGTGTCTAACAAGGAGTGTGTGCTGTGAACTAGTTCATCCAGAATCTTAATTTTAGTGACTTTGGTATTCCAGTTTTGGATAGAGAGTATTGTTTTGTGTTTCCAGAGCGTTAGTGCTCTAGCCGTGTTAATTAAATGTACCAGGGCTTTTATGTCTTATGGCCACACTCAAATTATGGTGCAAGAAAATATTTGGCTCAAAAGGGATATGAGCGCCATATATTTTTTGCGTTATCTTATTTACCTTCCGACAGTTTTGTATTAGGGATTGACGTGACCACGCTGCTACGAGCGGCGGGGACACCGCCACGGCAGAGAGCGGCATGCCTGCCACTTCCGCATCTCAGCTGGCGCCGGTCCCCGCCTCGCAGGCATACAGTATGCCTCAGTCAGGTCCTTCGGCCGCTCACAGGTTCAGGGCTTTGCGCGCGCGTGCCCAGCGGCAGGACCTTTATTGTTTGAGGAGAAGAGTCAGCTGACCCGCCGGTCAGCTGACTGCAGCAAGCACTCGGATTGGCTGGGCTTCTGGGCGGCACTGCTGAATGATCCTTAGCATATAAGGATCTGCCGGTCAGTTGTTCTTTGTCTGTTGTTGCGAATACTTCGTGTTAGCGCTCAGACCTTTGATAGCTGTAATCAGTAGCATTCTACTATTGTATTTCCTATTGTGTTTTTGATCTCTGCCTGTACCTTTGACGATTCTCCTGCCTTCTGATTCTGTACTTCACTTATCTGATCTGTTGCCGATTTCCTGCCTGAACCTCTGACTCTGATTTTTGCCTCCTGATTCTGTACCTTACCTGTCCGACCCGCTGCCGACCTCGGCTTGTATTTGACCACGATTTTGCCTAACGATTCTGTACCGCTGCTGACCGACCTATTACTGACTCTGCCTGTACGACCACTCTCTGTCTGGTGATAGCCTCAGTCACCAAGGGGCTATCACTAAAGGAGTACTCCTGAATTACTGTTTGCACCAATCACTACACTTGTGCAATAAAGCTTACATTCCTGTTTGTATATCTGTATTATTTGACGATACTGCAGATCGACAAATAATCAGATATCAGTAATCGTGCTGACTAGAGATGTGGCGAACTGATCACCCGGCGAACATCTCTGGGGCTTTTACTACTTCCGGGTCGAACTGACCCGGAGTAGTACGCCTGTGCTGCCCGGCGGAGCGCGTCCTAGATCGCGCTCCTGTTGCCGGGCACTCTCTGCGCATGCGCGTAACATAGAGTGACCAGACGTCCCGGATTGCCCGGGACACGTCCCGGATTTGGGGTCTGCTGTCCCAGGCTGCATGAGGTCCCGGGAAACGTCCCGCTTTCAGCAGCGGGACGTCCCGGCCTCGGGACTCTAGCCACTCTATCCTTATGAACTGGCAGCGGCGTCTATAGACGCCGTGCCAGTTCATTGCCCGCAGCCCCGCTCCAGCCTCCTCTTCCGGTGTCTGTTCCGACACCGGCAGGCGAGCAGGGCTACGGCAAGATGGCTGCCGAAGCCGTGTACTGGAGACTATTTGTCTCCAGTACAGGGCTTCGGGCGCCATCTTGCCGTAGCCCTGCTCTGCCAGGCTGTCAGCGCGGGAGACTTCAGGAGGAAGGTGGTCCCAGGTGAGTAAATGCTTTCTTTTCCAGGTGAAATGTTTGCCCGCATTGCGTTTCTTTTCCAGGTGAAATGTTTGCCCGCATTGCGTTTCTTTTTCAGGTGAAATGTTTGCCCGCATTGCGTTTTTTTTTCCAGGTGTAATGTTTGCCCGCATTGCGTTTCTTTTTCAGGTGAAATGTTTGCCCGCATTGCGTTTTTTTTCCAGGTGTAATGTTTGCCCGCATTGCGTTTCTTTTCCAGGTGAAATGTTTGCCCGCATTGCGTTTCTTTTCTGGTGAAATGTTTGCCCGCTTTGCATTTCTTTTCTGGTGAAATGTTTGCCCGCATTGCGTTTCTTTTCTGGGGAAATGTTTGCCCGCATTGCGTTTCTTTTCTGGTGAAATGTTTGCCCGCCTTGCGTTTCTTTTCTGGTGAAATGTTTGCCCGCATTGCGTTAATTTTCTGGTGAAATGTTTGCCCGCATTGCATTTCTTTTCTGGTGAAATGTTTGCCCGCATTGCGTTTCTTTTCTGGTGAAATGTTTGCCCGCATTGCATTTTTTTTTCCAGGTGAAATGTTTGCCCGCATTGCGTTTCTTTTCTGGTGAAATGTTTGCCCGCATTGCGTTTCTTTTCTGGTGAAATGTTTGCCCGCATTGCGTTTCTTTTCTGGTGAAATGTTTGCCCGCATTGCGTTTCTTTTCTGGTGAAATGTTTGCCCGCATTGCGTTTCTTTTCTGGTGAAATGTTTGCCCGCATTGCGTTAATTTTCTGGTGAAATGTTTGCCCGCATTGCGTTAATTTTCTGGTGAAATGTTTTGGTGTCCGGGGTAACTGTTACTGCATTTATTATTTAATGGTCTAGGGTGGCTATGTTTGCTGCTTTGTGGTTACGGTATACTATTAGCATCACACAGTTTCTGCACACCCATGATGCAAAGTCTCGTTTGTCCACATCATGGCGTAAACACTGCTTTCTTATGCCTCGCTGTTACATCATTACGTTAGCCCCGCCCATACAATGGCATGGCCACGCCCATTTTTCGCCGCTCCTCAGTCCTCCCCACTTTTCGCCGCGGCGCCCCCCCACGCCCCTCGTCCCCGTCCCAGGTTGGACCCACAAAAATCTGGTCACTCTAGCGTAACGTCGTTCATGACGTCACGCACACGCGCAGAAAGTGCCCAGCAACAGGAGCGCAATCTAGGACGCGCTCCGCCGGGCAGCGCAGGCGTACTACTCCGGGATATGTAGATGTTCGCCACATCTCTAGTGCTGACACACAATGTTACACAGGCAAGATGAAGGAATGAGCCATTGTTACCATCGCATCTCCAGCATTGGTTTGGGACCTCAGGAGCTAATTTTTGTATTTTGTCTGATGTTCTGTACCAAAGCATCTGGAACTTAAAATTTTGCTCTTGGGGCCCTGAGTTTCTGGCTGATCGATGAGTGTTTAATAAAAATAAGAAAATATTTTTCCATTGTTTTTTATCTATGTTTTTGTTCAGAGCTTGATTCAAATTCCTCTGGTACAGCAACAAATCCTCTGGGTCATGAGGGTGTAATAGTGCTTAAAGTGAACCTCCAGACTAAAAATCGACTCAGCAGCACTGAAAAGGCTTGGTGTTTCTTTATCAGTTTCACAGCATCAGAACTTTGTTTCTCTTATAAAAGACTCATTTTTAGTTGCACAGAAGAAAACTACCTGGGCATTTTTCCCCTGATGCTGTGCAAAGCATGATGGATCTCTGATGTTGTTGCTCTCGTTCTGCTGTTTTGGTGCAAATTTTTTTCTCTTACATTTTGAATTTGACATTTGAAGCCTGGTGTGTGCAGCTGGGAGGGGTGATCAGGACACAGGACAGTTGGAACTGTGTCTCATGCTCTCTGTCACCTCCTTTCAACCAAAAATATGGCTGCCCCCATGACAAAGATGGCAGCCCCCATGAATCACAAACATTTGCCTGTTCTTTTAAAACAGGGTGAGTAAGAGATTATATTACCTATCTATTCTAATTAACATAATTAATGTAACTTAATGACAGTATGTTTGTTTAGGCTGAAGTTCCCCTTTAAGACCAGGCTAGCAGGTGTCGTTTTGGCTTAGTGCACAGGATTTTTCCTCAAAAGGAGTGTTCTCAGGGCTGAGGATCTTTTTGGATTTCAGAGACATTAGGTAATACCTAATTTGGAAATATTTCCAAAGTTGCATATATGATAGAATTTCACCTTTGTTTATAAAGTTACTCACCCTTGGAACATTGCCATCTCTTAACAAAATTACCACATAGCCCTGGATCTCATATACCTCAGCAGAGAAGAAGGTAGACTGCCGTAGCTTGATATTTTTTGTTTCCATTATCCAAGGCGTATGTACCAAGTGACTATTTTTCTACATATTTTGTATCATTTTTCATCAAACTCTAAAACAAGAAACTGTTTTTTGTTTTGTTTGTATTTTAAATCTATAATCCGTTTTTGTGTATGAAGAAAGAAGTTTGCACAGATTCCCTTTGATCTCAGCATGATTCCTAAATCTAAACAAGCAGGGGCATAACTAGGTCCCACCGGGCCCCCCTGCAGAAATTCTGAGCGGGCCCCCCGCTCTGGGGCCCGCTCAGGGCCATTTTGGGGGGCTGGAGGGGTCGCAGCATGAGGGGAAAGCCATGCTGCACATCAGCGGTTGCACTCCCCTCTGCGTTCCCCTCCAGCATCAATAAGTGTGGGTGTCTAGGGCTAGGCGGCAGGCAGTGGCAGATCCACATACCTTCCTTGCGTTCCAGCGTGGATGTTTCTCCCTCTAGTGTCTGACGCTACTTCCTGTTTATACAGGAAGTCGCATCAGAGGCTGGAGATAAGAATGTCCATGCTGGAACGCAAGGAAGGTATGTGGATCTTCCGCTGCATGCTGCTTAGCCCTAGACACCCACACTTATTGATGCTGGAGGGGAGCGCAGAGGGGAGAGCCCCAGGTGAGGGAGGGGGAGACCGCCCCCCCTCCCTCCCCGCCGATGTGCAGCATGGCTTTCCCTTCATGCTGTGACCATACCTCCCAACTTTTTGAGATGAGAAAAAGGGATACTTAAGCCACACCCCTGCCACACCCCTGACCACACCCTCACCACGCCTCTAGTCACGCATACCATAACGATTTCATAAGAAAAATATGTTGTTTTATAATTCATACCACATTGGTCCTTTCTATCCTGGTTAATTTTCCTTCATAGTAACATTGTAAAATTAGTAATATATCAATTTAAAGGATGGGAATAAAGTTTAGAGTCAATCAAACAAATTTTTAGTATAGAAATATATATATTTACATAGAAAGAGAGACAAAGTCCTGAAAGAGGGACAAATGAGGGTGAAAGAGGGACAGAGGGACAGGGCTCCCAAAAAGGGACTGTCCCTCCAAAAAAGGGACAGTTGGGAGTTATGGCTGTGACCCCTCCAGCCCCCCAAAATGGCCCTGACCGGGCCCCCCCGCAGGTGCAGGGGCTGCAGGCCCTATTGTTACGCCAGTGTAAACAAGTCTATTGTCTCAAATGTCAACATACAAATACTTATCATTTAGCTGTAGAACAGCAAACATTCCATGAAGAGATGTTGGAAAAGGTTTGTAGAAGCTCCATATAGATAGTGTCAGGTCCAGGAAGAATGAGCATGCACAATTTAGCTAGAAGCTAAACTACTTGCTTGTGCCTGAGAAGAGAGCCACGGCAGTGAGAATTAACTTACCTAGATGTTTGCCTCTTGCCGCAATGCTCCATCAATACATTGTGTTTCATAGCAGAAACTTCTTGGCTGTGGTACCGGAAGTTTCGGGAGGAGGGAGCCACTGCCGTGGCTCCCTTCTCAGGCACAAGCGGGTACAGTAGAGTTCTAGCCACTTAATCACTTCAGCTTTCAGTCGTTTTTCACCTTATGCATCCAAGCAACTTTCACCTCCCATTCATTTGCCAATAACTTTATCACTACTTATCACAATGAATTGATCTATATCTTGTTTTTTTCTGCCACTAATTAGGCTTTTTTTGGGTGGTACATTTTTCTAAGAATAATTTTTTTCTAAATGCATTTTAACGAGAATATTAAGAAAAAAATGAAAAAAAAATCATGATTTCTCAGTTTTTCGGCTATTATAGCTTTAAAATAATATATACTACCATAATTGAAACCCACATATTTTATTTGCCCATTTGTCCCGGTTATTACACAATTTAAATTATGTCCCTATTACAATGTATGGTGCCAATATCTTATTTGGAAATAAAGGTGCATTTTTACAGTTTTGCATCCATCATGTGAGGAAACGCGGAAAAGCCGCCGCAAGGGCTCAGAGTGAGGCGGCTGTTTCCGCGTCTAACATGGCGGCACAACGCGAAGAAACCGCCGCATGCCGCATGGGCAGAGCGGTGGAATCCGCGTTGGATGCAGCGGATTGCACGCATGGCAAAGCAGCTGACATTGCGGCTGGACGCGGGGAAACCGCCGCTCGCTTAGAGAGCGGGGCGGCGGTTCCCGCGCCTGAATCAGTGGTCACATTACAAGACATGTCTGGTGTGGCTGGGACTGCTAGTCCACACAGGTTCAGAAGGACGTGCGCGCGTGCTGAGAGGCAGAGGTTATATGACAGCCAGAAAAGGGTCAGCTGACCAGGCGGGTCAGCTGACATTTTCACCACCTGCCATTGGTCCAGCACTTAGGGGAGGCGCTGGAGAGCGCTTTGCTATATATACTGGGTGCTGGTCATTCTCTGGTTGTCTGCCGTTGCGATCACTACGTGGTAGCACTCAGACCTTGTCTGTATCAGTGTTCTACCATAGTTTCCAAAGGTGTTGACGATCAAGGAACTCACACCTTAGCATTAGTAATATTGAACTGTATTATTTGTTATGACCTTCTGCCTGTCTGACCATCCCTCTGAACTCTGATTCTGTACCTTGCTATTTCTGTTACCCTGTTGCCAATCTCTGCTCGTTCCTGGACTCTGTATTTGCCTCCTGATTCTGTACTGTGCTATTCTGATCCTCCGTTGCCAAACCCTGTCTGTTTATTGGATTCCGTATCTGCCTCCTGAATCTGTACCTTATCTGTCTGTGTGTTAACTACCTGGCTTGCCGACCTCGAGAACTGGCCTTACTGTTAAGCCGCATCTACACGAGTAGATGCGGCCGCGATGCTCCTTATCAATCGAGCCGCTGATGCGGCTCGATTGATAAGATCCGACAGGACGGATCTCCGCACCACCGATTCCCTGCTCGCTCACAATGGCAGGGAATCGTGCGGGAGATAAGCGGCACCGGCGGGGACGAGCGGGGAATCGAATGCGGGGCACGCGAAAGAGGCGATCCGGCGGCTAATCGAGCTGCCGGATCGCTGCAATATGGCATGGTGTAGATGGGGCTTTAGAGGCAGTTCCCAGACCTGTTAGTGACACCCTCCCTCTCGGGTGTCACTCACGCTCTGTCCTTCCTCCCCTCAGCCTAGCTCCTCTCTCCTTGAGAGTCTAGGCCAGAGGAAGGAACATACTTCTGGAGAAGTACTCAAAGTATACTGTTGCATCTAACACTCACTTGTTCTTTCTGGTGTCCAGAGGTTAGTAGATATATCTGATTATCGGTGATACTGCAGATCACCAATAATCGGGTATATTCTGTATTCCTGGTGAGACTGCAGTTCACCGGTAATCAGACCCTCTCTGTGTTACACCGATCGTTACACATCACTATTTATACGCTTATAATTTAAAAAATAATAGTAATATCCCCTCTTCACATGCATATTAAAAAAGTTCAGACCCTTAGGTAACTATTTACGTTTTTTTTATTGTAATTTTTTTTTTATTTGGGTATTTTTTGGAGTGTGGGGAGTAAAAAGTTAATTTTTAATGTAATAAATTGTATTTATTAAAAAAAATGTATGTAGATGTAGTTTTACTATTTAGTCCTGTAAGCGAGCTCTCCCGCTTACAGGTAGTGAAGGGAGGACGGGAAACTTTTTTTTTTCTTTAGAAAGATCATGGCTTCTGGAAGAAGAGCTGAACTGTAACATAGCTGTAAACTGTTTACTTTATACTGCATATATCATATTTTCTTCTCATAAGATATGAAAAGATGAAAAAACAGCCTTTCTATTGCTATTTGCTAGTAATTACTGGAAATATATGTGGCATTAAGAATTTTATTTAACTTTGATAGTTGTCCTTTAACCACTGTGCTGCCCTGCATTTTTGCTGAGTTAGATTTTTTTATGACTACTATAAATCACCTGGCACACGTTTTGCCCGAAGTTTACAGTATATTTATCTGACGTAAGTATCATGACATGTATGATCACCATCATTCATTTGGAATGTTCTTGCTTCTGTTAATTATAGGCTAGATTAGAAGGATAGCATTTGCCATAACTGCTTCTTAATCAAGTCAGACAAGAAAGACTTGTACTTATGTTGCTGCAGAGTGCGTTTTATGAAAGCACTAGCCGACCCGTGGCGTAGCATACGCCGCATAAGGGGGGTAGAGGGCAGGAAGGGGGTATTGGGCACAGCGGTGGGGAGGGGGGTTGGACCCCCCTCAACTGGGTCCCCCATGTGTGCTCTACCTCCAGCTTAAGCTCAGCAGGAACCCCCCCCCCCTCACCTTGGTCCCTCATGTGCACACCCCCTCCTGCTTAAGCACAGTAGCAGCTGCCACTATTAGTAAGAGGCAGCGGGCGGGGATGACTCACCTCTTCAGTGTTCCATCGTGCGTTCCACTGTCGTCACTTCCTGCAATGCCGCACACTGTATTGATGTAATTTGCCTTTTTAAAACAGAAGGAAATCTGCAATAGTTCAGCTATAAGTGGACATTTGTGGTTACCCACAATGCACTGCTACAAAATATGCAAATTATCCCTTTTCCCCTTGGTAAGCCAAGCAAGCATCCAGAGCTGCTGGTGTATAGCAAACATATAGCTTTAAATTTTACACAGTCATATCAAATCCACATGTAGACAGACTGTTTCAGGCTTTTGGTCCTCATCAGTGCATGGCACAGATTGATACAGCTGAGTGAGATAGGGCTTGGACCAGTACAACAGAGTATCCAAGCAGCTCAGGGTGACCCAAACCACTCGTAATGTATAGGGGGAATAAAAGGGACCAAAAAGACCTCCTACTAAAAAAAGCAAAGCTTGGTGTAATTTGCCTTCCTAAAACAGAAAGAAATATGCAATTACTCAGCTATAAGTGAACATTTGTGATTACCCACAATGCCCCGCTACTAAATATGCAAATTATTCCTTTTCACCCGTAGGATACCAAGCAAGCCTATAGCTTTAAGTTTTACACAGTCATATCAAACCCACATGTGACAGCCTATTTCAGACCTTTGGTTCTCATCACTACATAAGCTATCATTCATAAAGCATTTCCGCATGCGGAAATGCTTAAAACAGCTGACTTTCCCGCACACGTAGCAAAATCTGCATTCATAAAGGCTCCTACCGCATCAAAAGCTGACATTACCGAGCAGAGCGATAAATCACCGCCTTGTGCGGTGATTGTTGTAAAAAATTTAGCAAAATGTTAATTCATAAAGATCACCGCAAGCGGTGTGAGGTCGGGAAGTATCGCTCCCTCTGATGTGGCGATAACAATGTTAAGTGAATGGAGACACAGAGACCTCCCAGGGTGCTGCAGTAGAGCGGAACACGGAGAAATGTATCAACTCGGCAGCTTCCGTATCTCCGCAAGCCTACCACCAGCCTAGTTTGGGGACTCTCCACACTGCTACCGCACCTGAATACTTTTTTTATGAGTCAGCAGCCAGAAGTCTAAAACACCGTCAGCAGTGTATTCCCACACTGACACTCCATACCAACAGCAATTTCATGAATGACAGCCATAGCAGAGATTGATATGGCTGTATGAGATAGGGCTTGGACCAGTACAACAGAGTAACCAAGCAGCTCAGGGTGACCCAAACTACTAAGAATGTATAGGAGGATAAAAGAGACCAAAAAGCCCTCCTACTAAAAAAAGCAAAGCTTAGTGTAATTTTCCTTCTAAAAACAGAAGCAAATCTGCAATAATTCCGCTATAAGTGAACATTTGTGGTTACTCACAATGCACTGCTACTGAATATGCAAATTATCCCTCTTTGCCCTTGGTTTGATATGACACTACTTCTTCTTCTTGCTTGGACCAGCCCCTTCTTCTTGCTTGGACCGGCCCTGGGGGCAGGGCACTACTTCTTCTTCTTGTTTGAAGGTTGAGGCACTTACTCTATTATATATATATACTAGCCGACCCGCGGCGTAGCATACGCCGCATAAGAGGGTAGAGGGCAGTAAGGGGGTATTGGGCACAGCGGCAGGGAGGGGGGTTGGACCCCCTCTCAACTGGGTCCCCCATGTGTGTTCTACCTCCAGCTTAAGCTCAGCAGAAAGCCCCCCTCACCTGGGTCCCCCATGTGCGCTCCCCCTCCTGCTTAAGCACAGTAGCAGCCGCCACTATTAGTAAGAGGCAGCGGGCGGGAATAACTCACCTCTTCCATGTTCCATCGTGCATTACACTGTCGCCACTTCCTGCAATGCCGCACACTGTATTGGTGTAATTTGCCTTTTTAAAACAGAAGGAAAGCTGCAATAATTCAGCTATAATTGAACATTTGTGGTTACCCACAATGCACTGCTACTAAATATGCAAATTACCCCTTTTCCCCCTTGGTAAGCCAAGGAAGCTTTCAGAGCCGCTGGTGTATAGCAAGTATATAGCTTTAAATTTTACACATTCATATCAAACCCACATGTAGACAGCCTGTTTCAGACTTTTGGTCCTCATCAGTACATGGCAGGGATTGATACAGCTGTATGAGATAGGGCCTGGACCAGTACAACAGAGTAACCAAGCAGCTCAGGGTAACCCAAACCACTCGGAATGTATAGGGGGATTAAAGAGACCAAAAAGACCTCCTAGCAAAAAAAAGTAAAGCTTGGTGTAATTTGCCTTCCTAAAACAGAAGGAAATATGCAATAATTCAGCTATAAGTGAACATTTGTGAGTACCCACAATGCACTGCTACCAAATATGCAAATAATTTATTTTCACCCTTAATAAGCCAAGCAAGCATCCAGAACCACTGGTGTATAGCAAGCCTATAACTTTAAATTTTACACAGCCATATCAAACCCACATGTGACAGCCTGTTTCAGACTTTTGGTCCTCATCTGTACATGGCAAGGATTGATACTGCTGTATGAGATAGGGCTTGGACCAGTACAACAGAGTATCCAAGCAGCTCAGGGTGACCCAAACCACTCGGAATGTATAGGGGGATAAAAGGGACCAAAAAGACCTCCTACTAAAAAAAGTAAAGCTTGGTGTAATTTGCCTTCCTAAAACAGAAGGAAATATGCAATAATTCAGCTATAAGTGAACATTTGTGATTACCCACAATGCACTGCTACTAAATATGCAAATAATTCCTTTTCACCCTTAGTAAGCCAAGCAAGCATCCAGAACCACTGGTGTATAGCAAGCCTATATCTTTAAATTTTACACAGCCATATCAAACCCACATGTGACAGCCTGTTTCAGAGTTTTGATCCTCATCTGTACATGGCAAGGATTGATAAGGCTGTATGAGATAGGGCTTGGACCAGTACAACAGAGTAACCAAGCAGTTCAGGGTGACCCAAACCACTCGGAATGTATAGGTGGATAAAAGGGACCAAAAAGACCTTCTACTACAAAAAAAATCAAACTTTGGTGTAATTTGCCTTCTTAAAACAGAAGAAAATCTGCAATATTTCAGCTATAAGTGAACATTTGTGATTACCCACAATGCAAAACTACTGAATATGCAAATTATCTCTCTTTTCCCTTGGTTTGATATGACACTACTTGGTAAGTCAAGCAAGCCTATAGCTTTAAGTTTTACACAGTCATATCAAGCCCACATATGACAGCCTATTTCAGACATTCAGGCCTCATCAGTACATCGCAAGGAGTGATAAAGCTGTAAGAGATAGGGCTTGAACCAGTACAACAGAGTAACCAAGTAGCTCAGGGTGACCAAAACTACTAAGAATGTATAGGAGGATAAAAGAGACCAAAAAGCCCTCCTACTAAAAAAAGCAAAGCTTGGTGTAATTTTCCTTTGTAAAACAGAAGCAAATTTGCAATAATTTAGCTATAAGTGAACATTTGTGGTTACCCACAATGCACTGCTACTGAATATGCAAATTATCCCTCTTTTCCCTTGGTTTGATATGACACTACTTCTTCTTCTTGCTTGGACCAGCCCCTTCTTCTTGCTTGGACCGGCCCTGGGGGCAGGGCGCTACTTCTTCTTCTTGTTTGAAGGTTGAGGAACTTACTCTATTATATATATAGAATATGCAAATTATCCCTCTTTTCCCTTGGTTTGATATGACACTACTTCTTCTTCTTGCTTGGACCAGCCCCTTCTTCTTGCTTGGACCGGCCCTGGGGGCAGGGCGCTACTTCTTCTTCTTGTTTGAAGGTTGAGGAACTTACTCTATTATATATATAGATTAGCAATCAATAACTCACAAATAACATTGTTAAAGCCAACCTGTGATTGGGACGGTGGGGTAAAATTTAGATACTTACCTCAGTAGTGGGAAGCCACTGGATGGTCCGGAGGCTTACCAGATCTTCTTGTAGCCCACCATTCCTGGGCCCTCTTTATCTGGAGGTTATTGTTAACCGCCTAGAAGAGGAAACCCCTTAAAAATTTAGAGAATGGGTCTGAAGAGTGGAGGTTGTTGAAAGGCAGGCACGTGCAGAGGGGGGTGCTCTGGGTGCCCAGGCACCAACCCCCTTTTCAAAATTTTCAAAAAAAGCCCCTCTGGCCTCGCAAAACAAGCTCCGCCCCAACCATGAAAAGCTCTGCCCACCCGCGGGAAACTCCGCCCCCGCCTTGAACACTTTCAAGTGAAGAGGCCCGGACCGGAATCCTAGTGTAGCATACTGAACTTTCCCTCCACCTAGGACCCATACTGACCTCTACCTCCCCCAGCACCCACAGTGACCTCTCCCTCCACCTAGCAACACAGTGACCTCACCCTCCACCTAGCATCCACAGTGACCTCTCCCTCCACCTAGCAACCACACTGACCTCTCCCTCCCCCAGCACCCACAGTGATCTCTCCATCCACCTAGCACCCACAGTGACCTCTCCATCCACCTAGCACCCACAGTGACCTCTCCCTCCACCTAGGACCCTTACTGACCTCTCCCTCCCCAGCACCCACAGTGACCTCTCCCTTCACCCAGCATGCACAGTGACCTCTCCTTCCACCTAACACCCACAGTGACCTCTCCCTTCCCCAGCACCCACAGTGACCTCTCCCTCCACCTAGCACCCACAGTGACCTCTCCCTCCCCTAGCACCCACAGTGACCTCTACCTTCACCTAGCACCCGCAATCACCTCT
This sequence comes from Hyperolius riggenbachi, assembly GCF_040937935.1. Lineage (NCBI taxonomy): Eukaryota > Metazoa > Chordata > Amphibia > Anura > Hyperoliidae > Hyperolius > Hyperolius riggenbachi. Next base: position 199,241,640 of record NC_090646.1, read on the forward strand.
CCCTCCCCAGCTCTAGCAGTGATCCTGCCTACCCCAGCACCCACACTGACCTATCCCTCCCCCAGCACCCACAGTGATATTTCCCTCCCCCAGCAGCTACCCTCCTGTCCCCTGCAGCACCCACGAGGACCTCTCATCCCAAAAGCAGCACCTAAAGTGACCTCTCCCATCGCCAGCGCCCACAGTGACCTTTCCCAACACACAGAATCCATGACTACTCCCTCCTCCAGTAACCACACTGACCGCTCCCAGCACCCACAGTAACCTCCCCTTCCTCCAGCACTCATACTGACCTCTTCCTTCCACATCACCCACAGTGATCTCCCCTTCCCCCAGTACCCACAATGACCTCTACCTTTACCAAGACCCACAGTGACCTCCCCCAAAGGACCTACAGTACCTCCCTTTCCTCCAGCACCCATACTGACCTCTATTTTCCATAGCACCCACAGTTACTTCTCCCCCCCAGCACCCACAGTGACCTACCCTTCCCCCAGCACCCACAAGACCTCTACCTTCCCTAGCAGCAACTATGCCATTCATAGCAGTACCCACAGTGACCTCCTACCCCCTGCACCCACAGCAATCCCACCAATATTCAGCACCCACATTACACTCAACCATTAACCTCCACTATAACAAGCACCCAGTACTTGCACCAAGCACCCTGCACCCAATCCTCACATCCGGCCTCCATATGGCACTTAGTACTTGCATCAAACAGCCACATGACACCCAGTACCTGCACCCCTTCACCCCAGGGGCGTAGCAATAGGGGTTGCAGAGGTAGCGACCGCATCAGGGCCCTTGGGCCAGAGGGGCCCCATGGGGCCCTTCCTAAACCAAAGTATAAGCTGTTTATTGGTCCTGTGTTGGTAATGATCACTTCTATAGATGCTTTGAATGGTAGTAATCATTAACAAGCTGTTCCCCATCCCCTTCTGGCACCTCTGACACTGTAGATGACCTTGGCAGGTTTTGTTGCGCCGTATCAATTGCTACGTATAGAGTTCTTGGGGGGCCCCAATGTAAAACTCGCACCCGGGCCCCGAGATTCATAGCTACGCCACAGCTTCACCTTATAGCTGGCACCCAGTACTCACACCCACATGGCACAGCACTTGCACCCAGCCCCGACATGGCACTTACTACTCACACCTGCACACAGCCTCCATATGGCATTCACTATCTGCACTCACATAACCAGTACTAGCATAGCACCCAAAGTACCTGCACTCAGAATCCACATGACACACAATGCCCACCTATAGATAGCACCCTGTGCAGGCATGGCACTAAGAATTCACACCTATGTGATACCCAGTACCTGCACCCAACCGCCAAATGTTCCATCTGCAGTAGTTCCAGTTGAACTAAGCCTCCACTTGGTGCCCAGCACAAACACCAAGCACTCACATACGACATCCAGTACTTGCACCCAGAACTCACAAGGGACTGAGTACCTGCAATCAACACCTACATGATGCTTGATACCCACCCATACAACCAGAACCCACATGGCACCCAGCATCTGCATTCAGCACCCACATTATTATTATTATTACTTAGTATTTATATAGCGCCGACATCTTACGCAGCGCTGTACAGAGTATATTGTCACTTAACTGTCCCTCAGAGGGGCTCACAATCTAATCCCTACGATAGTCATATGTATGTATCGTGTAGTGTATGTATTGTAGTCTAGGGCCAATTTAGAGGAAAGCCAATTAACTTATCTGTATGTTTTTGGGATGTGGGAGGAAACCGGAGTACCCGGAGGAAACCCACACAGACACGGGGAGAACTCCTTGCAGATGTTGACCTGGCTGGGATTTAAACCAGAGACCCAGCGCTGCAAGGCAAGAGCGCTAACCACTACACCACCGTGCTGCCCACTACGCCACATGACAATATATACCCCACTAGCCAGAACCCATCACCCATATGTCACCATGTACTCACTCCCAATACTCACTTGGCACTCAGTATTTGCACGAACGACCCACATGACACCCTATAACCCCCATAATCAACACCCACATGGCATAGTACTCACACAACACCAAGTTCCAAAGCCATTATATGCACCTAGTACCTGTCCATGGCCAGCACCCAAATTGCACCCAGTACCCACCATTGGTCTGAACCCATGTGAGACTCAGTACTCTACCATGGCACATATCCAGACCACACATGGCACTCCCTACTCACTAATATCAAACACTCACATGGCTCCCTGTACCAATTAGCATTCACATGGCACCCACTATTGTTTATCACCATCTGCGACTCATTCAGCACCCAATACTGCATAGCACCCACTGCAAATAAACACCCAATATAAACTGGACCTTGGTACCCACAGCAGCTTGACACAGACTGTACTTTGGCATCTTGGCACCCACTGCAACTTAGCACAAAGTGGACCTTTGCATCTTACCACCCACTGCATCTGGGCACCCACTGCACCTTGGCACTTACTGCAGTTTTGCATCTACTAATGCTTAGTAACCACTGCATATTGACAACCACTTCTTCTTTGCCTGAAAAGAAACTTGGGTGCTGATCAAGAGGGACAGAGGTCCCAGTAATGAAAGGTGAGTCTGTGCATCCACCGTGGGCTCCACTGTGCCCGCTCTAATAGTGGGCATCTATGACTGCTGATTTGAGGGTGGTAGCACCAAAAGAGTGGTTTGGAAGGAGACACAAAGTCTGCCTGATACTGCTATAAAGGTGTGTGTGTGTGTGTGTGTGTGTGTGTGTGTGTGTGTGTGTGTGTTGTCAAGACTGCCTAATGCTTTCTGGAGAGGGGGTATTACATACACAATTTAGCACGGTTGATCAATTAGGGCTCCTTTTTCAAACTTAAGCACCACCCCCTTGAAGATCCTCTGCACGGCCCTGTTGAAAGTTTAGGGGTGAGCATGGACAGCACATTCAGGGGAGTACAGAGAGGGCTGATTGGAAGGAGAGAGAGATTGTAAAGAGAGAATAAGAGGGTGACTTACCGCTCAAATCCCTCTCTCTGCTCTACTGTTGGGGCGGGGCTTAATCAGCTGCAGCCACCCATAGCAACAGATCCTCTCCCCATGCTATGCGCTATGTTGGCCAATGCTGTGATGGGAGAGAATCACTGGCTGCACGCAGACATGTTCTTGTGGGGGCGGAGCTTCATGGATGTCTTGGGTGAAGCTTTGTGGAGGTCTGAGGGTGGAGCCTCAGGGGGCAGAATCCAGAGTGCCCCTTCAAAGCACAATATTGTGGCGCCCTGAGCCATCGCTCAGGTTGCTCAGGACTGATAGGGTTGCCAGGTCGGCTGATGGAGAAAACTGGACAGGGGTGGAGTTAGGGGTGGAGTTAGGGGCGGAGTCAGAAGCGCACTTTTATGTAGAGTGGGGCTAAGCAATGGGCTTTTTAAAAAAAAAATTTATAGTATTTATATCGCACTGACATCTTCTGCAGCACATTACAGAGTACATAGCCATGTCACTAACTGTCCTCACCAGTAGTACTGGTCCAGTGCACATAAGAGACAGTTTTTCACCAGTAACTGCACATAAGAGACAGCTTTTCACCAGTAAATGCACATTATAAGAAACACCTTTTCGCCAGTAAATTCACATAATAAGAGACAGCTTTTCCCCAGTAAATGCACAAGAGACAGCTTTTCACCAGTAAATGCACATAATAAGACACAGCTTTTCACCAGTAAATGCACATAATAAGAGACAGCTTTTCACCAGTAAATGCACAAAAGAGACAGCTTTTCACCACTAAATGCACATAATGACAAACAGCCAGTGTTCCCAGTATATGTAGCCAGGGATATATGTGCCCAGTATATGTAGCCAGGGGGTATATATGTCCCAGTATATGTAGGCAGGGGTGTAAATGTCCCAGTATACGTAGGCAGGGGTATATATGTCCCAGTATATGTAGCCAGGGGGTATATGTGCCCAGAATAGGTAGCCAGGGGGTATATGTGCCCAGAATAGGTAGCCAGGAGCTATATGTGCCCAGAATAGGTAGCCAGGGGCTATATGTGCCCAGAATAGGTAGCCAGGGGCTATATGTGCCCAGAATAGGTAGCCAGGGGCTATATGTGCCCGGAATAGGTAGCCAGGGGCTATATGTGCCCGGAATAGGTAGCCAGGAGGTATATGTGCCCAGAATAGGTAGCCAGGGGCTATATGTGCCCAGAATAGGTAGCCAGGGGGTATATGTGCCCGGAATAGGTAGCCAGGGGCTATATGTGCCCAGAATAGGTAGCCAGGGGCTATATGTGCCCGGAATAGGTAGCCAGGGGCTATATGTGCCCGGAATAGGTAGCCAGGAGGTATATGTGCCCAGAATAGGTAGCCAGGGGCTATATGTGCCCAGAATAGGTAGCCAGGGGGTATATGTGCCCGGAATAGGTAGCCAGGGGCTATATGTGCCCAGAATAGGTAGCCAGGTGCCCCCCGCCCCCCCCCCCCCGCAGGAGGAGAACAGTGCAGCAGAGAGAGAGCTGGGAGCAGCGGTGGAGAAGGGGAGCAATCTCCCCCCCCTTCCCTCACCTTAGGGTGCTCTCTCTCCCCCGCTGTCTCCTCCAATATGATGTGCAGGCTGGCGGGTGGCTGCGGGCGGAACTTACCTCTGTGTCGCAGGCGCCGGAAGTTTGGGTCCCGCAGCCGCTGAGATTCGACTCAAAAAAGATCCGGATCAAAGATCCGAATCATTTATGAGCCGGACAACACTATTCAGACTGATTAGTGTTGTCCGGCTCATGAATGATTCGGATCTTTGATCCGGATCTTTTTTGAGTCGAATCTCAGCGGCTGCGGGACCCGAACTTCCGGCGCTGGAGCGACACAGAGGTAAGTTCCGCCTGCAGCCACTCGCCAGCCTGCACATCATCCTGGAGGAGACAGCGGGGGAGAGAGAGCACCCTAAGGTGAGGGAAGGGGGGGGAGATTGCCCCCCTTCTCCACCGCTGCTCCCAGCTCTCTCTCTGCTGCGCTGTTCTCCTCCTGCGCTGCGGGGGGGGGGCTCTAAACCGGACAACTTAATTGTCCGGTTTAGCATGCCTTTTTGCACCGGACACAGCGCACAAAAACCGGACTGTCCGGTGTAAAACCGGACACCTGGCAACCCTAAAGACTGACCCTGCCTACAGTGTATTTGCTTGTTAAGGTTGCTGACATGCTTTTTGTAGTATAAATCTGTTTTCTAAGGCTGCAGTGGATGGTACTACCCGAGGCAGTGGTAATAGCTGAGAGACCTTGGTGTAAGGTTTAAGCGAATAATGAAAACCTTGCCAACTTTCCTTCCTCACAGCTTCCTTTCACTAGGCAAAGCACCCACAGAAGACATTGAATTCTGCAGCCATTATTCCATGGGTAAGGCCTCAAACACATCGGGTGCATTCAGAAAAGTGTAAAAGCGTGTGATAAAAAACACATGCTTTGGTGAACATTTTAGTGCGTGTTTCAGTGCGCTTTTTTAAGCATATTTTGCTTATTGTAGCAGTAGCAGTTGTCAATAAAGATTTCTTTTAATTTGAAAATGTGTTTTTTTTTCAATTGGGGTGAAAAACGCATGCACTTCTATGCACTTGTATGCGCTTCAATTATATGGGAAAATCAATATTCTGCAGAACGCACAGCACAATGCGCTGTGAAAAGCGCACAGAAATGCCCATGATGTGAACGAGGCCTGAAGCTGGCCATACACCATACAATTATTTTGCAAAATTAGACATTCAATCAAACCAAAACATCTAATTAGCCAAGAATTGTGTTTTTCATTGACACCGCAATCAACCTGCAAATGACATTACATGATTGGCAATGGCCGTCCTTGGTGATGTTGGTCACAGGTCGATCCGCTGAGCGGATTGTTCAGAAACAGCCTTATCAGTCCGCCGACAGCACGTACACACGTGCTACTGTCGGCTGAACGTCTGCCCAGCGGAAGGGTCTGACGGACCCGTGGTTTGTGGCGATATGGCGGGTACGTGCCTTAAAAAACATTTCTTTGTTACACAGCTGATACAAATCCTGCAATAAATCTACACAGTTTCTACTTCCTGATTCATGGAAGCAGACATATTGTTTAAAGCCTGTGCTTTTAAATGGGCTTATCTGCTTATCTGCCATAGGCAGTCATGTGACACAGGGGAGATCAAATTACAACTAGTGATTAGACACAAATGAGGGGGAATTACACAGACTAAACTCTTACATACAGGGTGCATTTCTGTTATGTTTTCCTTGTGTCCTTTGCAGGAGTTCAGGTCCACTTTAACAACTGTGTGATGGTTTTATCACATTGATTTCAAGGTAGTATCTTATCTGTGATATCAATACCTGGGACGAGTGCCAATACCTGGGATGAGTGCCAATACCTGGGATGAGTGGTCCTATAAGAAGCTTTTCCGCTGCAAAGTGATGTGCAGGATAAAGGTTGCCCAAAATGTTTTTTTTCCTAACTTGGGGTAACAGGATTCTTCATAATTTTCAGGTGATAATCTATCTGCTACCTCCAATCAGTACAGAGGCGTAGCAATAGGGGTTGCAGAGGTAGCGACCGCATCGGGGCCCTTGGGCCAGAGGGGCCCCAAAGGGCCCTCCCTCAACTATAGTATTAGCTCTCTATTGGTAATGTGCTCATAATAATCACTTCTATAGATGCTTTGAACAATGGTAATCATTAACAAACTGTTCCCCATCCCCTTCTTGCACCTCTGACACTGTAGTTGTCATTGGCAGGTTTTGGTGCACCGTATCAATTGTTATGTATAGAGTGCTTGGGGGGCCCCACTGTAAAACTTGCATCGGGGCCCATTGCTCCTTAGCTACGCCACTGAATCAGTATATAAGTTTCTCGGTCCTCTGCTGACGGATCAGTGAATAATGGCGCACAGCGCCTATGCATAATAATGGCGCCTCATTAAAAAGATACGCTTATCGGTATTTATCGTTAGTACTGCATAATAATGGCGCACAGGGAAAAGAAGAAAAACGGCACACAGTAATGCTATTTATCAATAGCGCCAATCATATGCCAAACAGCAGACGTTATTGCGCACAGTAACGTTATTTATCGATATCGCCCTACATAAGCCAAACTGCAGACGTTATTTATCTGCAAAACGGTGAATGGATTTAATGTAACACTGTCAAGGTTAGGGTTAGGCACCACCAGGGGAGATTTAGGGTTAGGCACCACCAGGGGGGTGGTTAGGGTTAGGCACCACCAGGGGAGATTTAGGGTTAGGCACCACCAGGGAGGTGGTTAGGGTTAAAGCCTTATCGTTATTTAGCTCTGTTTATTTTATTGCAAATTAGCGTTCCTCTCTTTACTTATCACTAACCCCTAGACCCCCCCTGGTGGTGCCTAACCCTAACCACCCCCCTGGTGGTGCCTAAACCTAAGACCCTCCTGGTGGTGCCTAACCCTAACAATCCCCCTGGTGGTGCCTAACCCTAACCACCAGGGGGGTGGTTAGGGTTAGGCACCACCAGGAGGGTGGTTAGGGTTAGGCACCACCAGGGGGGTCTTTAGAATTAGGCACCACCAGGGGGGTGGTTAGGGTTAGGCACCACCAGGGGGGTGGTTAGGGTTAGGCACCACCAGGGGGGTCTTAGGGTTAGGCATCACCCCCCTGGTGGTGCCTAAACCTAAGACCCCCTGGTGGTGCTTAACCCTAACCACCCCCCTGGTGTTGCCTAACCCTAACCACCCCCCTGGTGGTTAGGGTTAGGCACCACCAGGGGGATGGTTAGGGTTAGGCACCACCAGGGGGGTCTTAGGTTTAGGCACCACCAGGGGGGTGGTTAGGGTTAGGCACCACCAGGGGGGGTCTAGGGGTTAGGGATAAGTAAAGTGAGGAACCGTAATTTGCAATAAAATAAACAGCTAAATAACGATAAGGCTTTAACGTTAAATAGCGATAAGCGACAAATGGATTAGTGGCAACACCGTGTGCCATTATTCGCAGGCGCCATTTTCAGATGGATCCCTCTGCTGAAGGGGGCGGATGAGCGAGAAGTGTCTCACTGCATAGTAGCCAACCAAGTGCTACCGGTATTTATGTTTACAAATCACTTAGGAGGCCCCTGTTGTCAGGGGACACATGGCATTGCATTAGATTTTAATCTGAAATCATCAAGAAAATCAATAATCAATGGGTTTTCACAGCCTAGGCATGAAAATCCACTCCATTGGTACCTGATAGCGGTCATTAGCTGATCACAGTAAAACAGGGAGAAATGAGCAGATTTGTTTGTGTTTATCCCCATCTAGTGGTAAAATGTGAAAACAGCAGATGCTATTCACAGGCTGCTAAAAGATTCTATTATCACAGATTGACAAAGACAGAAAGACACAGAACATTTATATCAGGCTTTTCTCCTGGTGGACTCAAAGCACCACAGCTGCAGTCACTACAGTATACTCTATAGGCAGTAGCAGTGTTAGGGAGTCTTAGGCCTGGGACCTACGAGAGCACTTTCAGCAGCGATTTATGCTTTCTAGGATTCACTAACGATTTCAAAAGCAATTTGCTGCTGAAAGTAAATAGCCATGATACGTTGGATCAAGAGCCTTTGGATAGATTGCGATTTTGATGAAATCGCTAGCATTTTTGACATTGTTTTGCAATCACAAGTGGGTCCCAGGCTTCAAGTTGCCCATTAATGGTACAAGTTTAATGAATGATTTCTTATTTTGATCAGATAAATTATAGCTGGTTTGTTGATAGGCTCACTTCTCCCTTATTGGCTGCCTGGACCCATGCCACCGACCGGGCTCGAAATCCTGTGTAGCTCCACCCCCTGCAGGCATGTATCTCCTGCACCCCTCCACCCCTGCTTTCACAGTGAGAACTATATTGCGGCGCCATAACATCGGAGACGCCACTTTAGGATCACGCTACATTCTGTAGTTCCGCACAGGCCTGCCCCACCCATGACGCCAAGTGAGGCATTTTCATGGCGGAAGTCTGGTGATGGTGGAGGGGGTAGCAGCCAGGGGGCTTGATTCACAAAAGGGTGCTAACATAGTTAGCACGCCTAAAAGCTTTGGACGTGCAAACTAGGGTCCGACTCCTAAGTTGTTTACACGTCCAAAGTTGTTACTGATCGCGCGTTAAGTTGGTGCGCCCCAAAACGTCGCTCCGGTGCGTGCGTGAAACGTTGCATTGTTCGCGTGTAAAATGGCTTTTCAGGCTATTTTGCGCGCGAACAGTGCAATTTTTCGTGCACACCAGTGCGACATTTCGCGAGCACTACACAACGCTAACCTTTGTGCACGCAAGCGCTTGCGTGCATATTAGCGCGTGAAGCGGCCATTTTCGCATACTCTGTGATTATTCCAAATCGGGGTGGGGGTGGGGTGATTGGCATCCTTACAAAAGTCTAGAACCGGCCCTGGCTCTGAAACCTGCACCAGCTCGGCCAGCATCACCGCCAGCCACACCAGCATCACCACCATCCAGGTCTCAACATTACGACCAGTCAGGCCTCAGCATCACCACCAGCCAGGCCACAGCATCACTGCCAGCCAGGGCAGCACTACCACCAGCCAGCACAGCACAGCACAGCTCAGCATCACTGGCAGCCAATCCACAACATCACCAGCATTGAGTCCACAGCATCACCACTAGTCAGGCCACAGCAGCTCCCCCAGCCAGGCTACAGTATCACTGCCAGACCAACCAGCACAGCATCACCACAAGCTGTCTACTCGTAATTATGGATTTAAAATTACATCTCATCAGTGGCGTTCCTACCACAGGGCGCAGGGGGGCGTGGCGCACTGGCTGCCGGACAGCCAGGGGGGTGTCGCCACGACCCCCCATAGATGCAGGACTCAGGAGCCAGGAGGGGAAGAGCAGCGCTAAGAGGACGGGTGACAGCAGGGATAGTGGCGGGGAGGGGGGGCATATCCCTTCCTCCCTCACCTGGATCCCCTCCGTCTGCCTCTCTTCCCCCCCCAAAATGCGGGCCGGGGGCAGTGGGCAGCGAGCAGGCGGGCGCTGAGGGGACTTACGTCACTTCCATGTATCAGCGACGCAGCGTTCCAGGCTGATACGCGGAAGTAACGTGAGTATTCTCCGCGCCCGCCTGCTCGCCCTGTTTTCTGCCCGCATTTGGGGGGGGGGGGGGAGAAAGGCAGAAGGAGGGGACCCAGGTGAGGAATGGGGGGATATGCACCCCCCTCCCCACCGCTATCCCTGCTGTCACCCCTCCTTCTAGCTACACTGGTGAGGGGGGGAGCACTATACTACCTACAATGGGGGGCACTATACCAGCTACCTTGGGGCCACTATACTAGCTACACTGGGGGCCACTATACTACCTAAACTGGGGGCCACTATACTAGCTATACTGGGGGCCGCTATACAGGGGGCCACTATACTAGCTACACTGGGCCTGGGGGTCACTATACTAGCTATACTGGGGGCAACTATGGGGGCCACTATATTACCTATACTGGGGGGGCACCATACCAGCTACAATGGAGGCCTCTATACTAGCTACACTGGGGGCAACTTTACTAGCTACCTTTAGGCCACTATACTAGCTACACTGGGGGCCACTATACAGGAGCGTAGCAATAAGCATAGCAACCATAGCGGTTGCTATGGGGCCCTGCGGCAGCCCTACGCCACAGGGGCCCGCACATGTAGTGGACTTTTTTTTTTATTTGATGCCGCCCGGGCCCCCCCATACCCCCCCCCCCTCGATAATTTTATAACAATTAGTGGGACCCCCCCCCCCCCGGCCCCCCTCCTCAGATAAGGTGGCTGGTGAGGAGGGGGACGGACTACGTGGTGGGCGGCGCATTGATACTCCCTGGCGGCCGGGACCCGATAGTTAATCTATAGTTCCGGCTTCCGGGCCCGGCCAGCCAGGGAGGAGTGACACGCGTGCGGACTGGCTGTAGACTCCTGCGCACCGGCTGCAGACTGCTGCGACTGTCTGGAGTCTGGACTGGAGCCTGGAGGGGAGCCAAGCGAGCCGGAGCGGTGAAGAGGAGCTGCCCTGGCTGGAGCTGCCCTCGAGTGGAGTGACCCGACCCCACTTGCTGGCTGCTGTGGACCGAGGTGGGTGGACGGAGGTAGGTGGACGGAGGTGGGTAGGTGGACGGAGGAGGGTGGGTGGCTACATATACTGGGCATATATACCTCTGGCTACCTATACTGGGCATATATACCTCTGGCTACCTATACTGGGCATATATACCTCTGGCTACCTATACTGGGCATATATACCTCTGGCTACCTATACTGGGTATATATACCTTTGGCTACCTATACTGGGCATATATACCTTTGGCTACCTATACTGGACATATATACCTCTGGCTACCTATACTGGGCATATATACCTCTGGCTACCTATACTGGGCATATATACCTCTGGCTACCTATACTGGGCATATATACCTCTGGCTACCTATACTGGGCATATATACCTCTGGCTACCTATACTGGGCATATATACCTCTGGCTACCTATACTGGGCATATATAATTCTGGCTACCTATACTGGGCATATATACCTCTGGCTACCTATACTGGGCATATATACCTCTGGCTACCTATACTGGGCATATATACCTCTGGCTACCTATACTGGGCATATATACCTCTGGCTACCTATAATGGGCATATATAATTCTGGCTACCCTATACTGGGCATATATAATTCTGGCTACCTATACTGGGCATATATACCTCTGGCTACCTATACTGGGCATATATACCTCTGGCTACCTATACTGGGCATATATACCTCTGGCTACCTATACTGGGCATATATACCTCTGGCTACCTATACTGGGCATATATACCTCTGGCTACCTATACTGGGCATATATACCTCTGGCTACCTATACTGGGCATATATACCTCTGGCTACCTATACTGGGCATATATACCTCTGGCTACATATACTGGGCATATATACCTCTGGCTACATATACTGGGCATATATACCTCTGGCTACATATACTGGGCATATATACCTCTGGCTACATATACTTGGGACCTATACCCCTGGCTACATATACTGGGGACACTGGCTGTTTGTCATTATGTGCGTTTACTGGTGAAAAGCTGTCTCTTACTATGTGCATTTACTGGTGAAAAGCTGTCTCTTATTATGTGCATTTACTGGTGAAAAGCTGTCTTATGTGCATTTAGTGGGGAAACGCTGTCTCTCATTACATGCATTTACTGGGGAAATGCTGTCTGTCATTATGTGCATTTACTTCAATTTTTTTTTTATGTAAGTACATTAGCTAGTATAACTACATTAGTTAGCCCCACCCACATGACATCATGGCCACACCCATTTTTAAAATTTCCTCGAACATGTTGCCCCCTACCCATTTTTGACTGCCCCCTCATATGTGCCAGTCTAGAACAGGCCCTGTACCCCTGCCTACATATACTGGGCACATATACCCCTGGCTACCTGTTCTGGGGACATCTCTCCCCCTGGCTACCTGTTCTGGGGACATCTCTCCCCCTGGCTACCTGTTCTGGGGACATCTATACCCCTGGTCACCTATTCTGAAGACACCTATAGACCTGGCTACTTATACTGGGTGTGGGAATGTTGGGGTGGAGGGTCGTGGAGGAATGTTTGGGTGGGAGGTCCGAGGTCCGTGGGGTTGGAAGGTCGTGGGGGGGGGAGGGGGGGGGGGCATACATTTTTTTTGCTATGGGGCCCAGTCATTTCTAGCTATGCCCCTGCCACTATACTATCTAAACTGTGGGCCACTATACTAGCTATACTGGGGCAACTATGGGGGCCACTATACTACCTATACTGGAGGGCAGCTGTACGGGGGCCACTATACTAGCTACACTGGGGGCAGCAACACTACCTACATTGGGGGCAGCAGCTATGCTGCCTATCCTGGGGGCAACTATACTAGCTATATTGGGGCAACTATACTACCTTCACTGGGGGCAACTAGCTACCTATACTGGGGGCAACTGCTAGCTACCTATACTGGGGGCAGTGGCGGCACCGGGGGGGTGCTAAAATTCTCCAAGCACCCCCCAGCGTGAACTGACTTTCGGCATCTAATAGATGCCGTGTCAGTTCACCGCAGCAGCAGAGCAGGGCTATAGTAAAATGTCCGAAGCCCTGCTCTGGAGACTTTGGGAGTTTCAGTTGCTGGCTGCAGAGGATCGTGGGAGCTGCGCACCGGACGGAGGCCGGAACAGGAGTTCTGCTGCACGTGAGTAAATGTTTTTTTTATTTTTTTTATTTATATTAGCAGCCAGGTGTATCGTTTATGTTCTGGCTAGGTCTGCTACACGATTGAAGTGTTTTCTGGACAGGTCTGCCACACGATTGCATGTATTTTCTGGTCAAATCTGCTACATGATTGCATGTATTTTCTGGGCAAATCTGACAACATGATTGCATGTATTTTCTGGGCAAATCTGCCGACATGATTGCATGTATTTTCTGGGCAAATTTGCCGACATGATTGCATGTATTTTCTGGGCAAATCTGCTGACATGATTGCATGTATTTTCTGGGCAAATCTGCCGACATGACTGCATGTATTTTCTGGGCAAATCTGCCGACATGATTGAACGTATTCTCTGGGCAAATCTGCACACATTACGTGTATTTTCTTGAGAAAACCTGCACAAGTATGTGAATTTTCTGGGGAAAGGGTCAAAACTTGGGTCCACTGTCTTTGCGTGGCACTTTTAAAGGGAACCCGAGGTGAGAATAATATTGAGATTGCCATATTTATATCCTTTTAAGCAATACCAGTTGCCTGGCTGCCGTGCTGGTCCTCTGCCTCTAATTCTTTCAACCATAGACCCTGAACAAGCATGCTTGTTTCTGGTGTGATTCAGTTCACTACTGCAGCCAAATAGATCAGCAGGGCTGGCAGGCAACTAGTATTGTTTAAAAGGAAATAAATATGGCAGCCTCCAAATCACTCTCACCCCGGGTTCACGTTAAATTAGTTAACTCCGCCCTCATCCGGTCATGGCCACGACCACTTTTTTGCATGTTATAGCCCGACCCGTTTTTTGCCCCTTTACTTTTTTTTTGGGGGGGGTGTCTTATAATACCCAGCACCGGGTGTCAAATGTCCTAGGTACGCCACTGCATCTCATATTGTTGTTTGAATGATAATTAGGGATTTTTTCTTTAATTAAAGGAAAGAGGGCTTCAGCCAACATTTTGCTGGGCAAGCACACTGTCTAAGTTTCACCGCTGTTAAGTTCATGTACAATTGACTCCACCCATTACCAAACCCACCTGCCAGTGCTGCCACCGATACATGGCCATGCCCATTCTTTTTCGGTTTACACTAACCTGGTGCCCAGGGGTGCACCAGTTCTCCCAGAATCTTAGCAACACCCCTGTGTTAGGCTTCGTTCACAGTGGGCTGATGTAATGGAGGCATTTTAATGCTTAGATCGCACTGCAATTGTAGGTCTATGCAAAGTTCAGAGTGCATGCACCCCATGGAACTACAGTTTCCCAGCGCAGTGCATTCAGTGTGTTACCGCATAAACGCATGCGTAAACAGTGGCAGTGAAGCATAGTTTTCATGGACTATATCGTTCACTGTGTGCAAGGCAATGCTTGCATTACGTGCAATATGACTTTCTCCCCCTGTTGTGTTTTCACAAGGAATGCAACACAGCTCCCACTGTGGAATTAGCCATAATGGGCGTCTTTAATGTTCATGTGGGTCACATGACCAGAGACCACACTGCTTGGTTTCTCAACCAATCTCTGGGTGCCAATACATAGCTGTACAGAATGCGGTAAGTAAATTAATGTTTTTTGCATCATGCGGAATGTACACAAATGTACTGTATATTTACTGATCAGTGGTGAGAAAAGGTAATAGGTAACCTTCATTCTCATTTCATGAATGTAAAAACTTGCTAAAACACAGTTTTGAAAGTGGCTTGCTATTTTGAATACATATAAATCATTGCATAAAAGGTTACAGAAAATTTACATGAACATTTCCTTTGAGCTGAATTACTGCATTCAAAAAGTGCTGTATTATGTTTTAAAGCGCGCAAGAAATAATACCTGGCTTCATGTTTAGATAAGTATCTCCTATTGCTTTTATTCAAGACTGCGCTGTGTTCAAACAGAGCCACATTAGTGCAGTGTCAGCTGTGCCAAATCCAAGCAGTTGAGACACTATGGAAAACTAAACATGCTGTAGTATTCATGTTGAACACCAGATGGGGATGCAGCACTCCTCCACAGCCATGAGGCTTGACTGTGGAAAGTACAATATACAGTATGCATACACAGCACACATGTTTGATCAAAGTATCAAGTACACTTCATTTCCTATTTTTAAATGTCACCCTTAATATTTTTTTTAGTCTTTCTCCTGTATATGCCAAAATGACTTTCCTTATTTTTTTGTGGTTTTAAAAAAGTGTTCCTGACTTTGACATGCTGTTTGACAGATCCATAATTCTGCTATTCTAAAGATATCAAGTCTAATTTGCAGTGCAGTCATGCACTGCTTAACTGTCAGGTATAGAAACATTGTAACAGTTAACGGGATCCGGAAATAAAATGTGGCATGATGAGCTAAATTTGTGCAGCTATAGTCCAAATCCCACATAGAAGTAACCTGTGCAGTACGGTGGCAAAGGGGTTAGCGCTCTCACCTTGCAGTGCTGGATTCCCAGTTTAAATCCCAGCCAGGGCAACATCTGCAAGGAGTTTGTATGCTCTCCCCGTGTCTGTGCGGGTTTCCTCTAAGCACTCTAGTTGCCTCACACATCCCAAAAACATACAGATAGGTTAACTGGCTTCCCCATAAAATTGGTCCTAGATTACGATACATACACAGACATATGACTATGGTAGGGATTAGATTGTGAGCCCTTCTGAGGGACAGTGAAGTGACAAGACAATATACTCTGTTCAGCGCTGCAGAAGATGTCAGCACTATATAAATACTAAATAATAATAATAACCTGTGTTTCGTTTTTCTCTAGAATTAAGAATCCAGGGCCTTAACTGCTGTGGGACTGAAGTCAGAACAATGTAACGCTAACTGAAAACTAATCAGATGTCATAAAACTCCTGTTTGGCTGATAAAGCAACACTTGTGCGATTAAAGAACAAATAAAAAGTTAAATAGTTCAAGTTTAGTTTTTATAAAAGCTCAAAAAACATTGTCATTCCCCTGAGGCAGGCAAAACAGTTTTAAAGGAAACCTGGCATTAAAAAAGCACAAGCATTTATACATACCTGGGACTTCCTCCAGCCCTCTGTAAGCTGTGGGGTCACTTGCCGTCCTCCCAGGCTGCTCCATTCTCTCACAGTGGAGTCCACTATCTAAACCAGTAGCACTACCCTGCGTATGCACGGTCCTCAATAGTGCTCCTATGACCAGGAGAGTACTCTGCCAGCGCAGTTACCGTCTTAGTGCTATGGGAACATGAATGAGCTGTACCGCACATGTGCAGTGGAGCCAATATACCGGGCCACACTGCGGGAGAACAGAGGATGGCGAGGGAGCCTATGGCCTACAGTAAGTATAAATGCTTGTGGTTTTTTAATGTCAGGTACACTTTAACACCAAAATAAAGGTCCCCATACACTCGTCAGATTGGCAGCAGATAGATAAGAAATGCATCTGATGATCTATCTGATGCGTTTTTAGAACATTTTTTACCAGCATAGAATTCCAATAGATTTCAGTTTGAAATCTATTGAAATTCGATCTGATGGCATTTTTTTGCCATCAGATTTCCATTAAGGCCAATGCAAACTGATAAGCAATCTCATCAGATCGACCTAAATTTTCCACCCTGCAAGTTCGATGGAAATCCATCGAAATCGATCGAAATCGGCCGTCGATCGGTCGATTGGCCAACCGATTTGCAATCGATCGATCGGGATCGATCGGTCGGCCAGAAAATCGGCTGAGTGTATGGGCTGCTTTAGACTATTGCTCTCCAGGAAAAAGTCCTATTCAGGAGTAGATCAATTGAGTATAAGCCGTTACCGCATTGGTTAATTGTAGTAATTTAATTTCAAACCAAATATGCACTTATGGAAATAACAGCACTTAGTGGTTCGCGTTTCTCAAATGTCACTGTGTAAACATATATATTATATAGAATACTGAAACGCGCACACTTGTCTCAAAAACAGATAAGATCAAAAAAGTCTCACAGTTCCAAACAATAAGAAAATTCCAGGGGGTCTTGTCAGACACTGTCCTATTGATCTTTATCCTTGGACAAACACTTCCACATGCAAAAGAGGAAAAAACAAAAATATAGCGTAATCCTGCGAGCATAAAACACCCCTCTCAGAGAGAAACCATCACCAGGATCCTCAAGGTGTATATACTAAAAGACCACCTCTATACCAATACCAGTGCCAGGACACCCCCCAAGTGCCCGCACTCACCGCACTACCTCCTTGGTCTCCGGAGGTAGGATTAAAAGTGTATGGGGGTTTTCCAAACGTGTCTCAATTTCTTTATTGCAGCTTGCCCATCAAACTGTAACTTAAGGACAGCGAATATAGCGTAATATTGCCAATTTACTAAAAAGATTAAAAACAAATTCACTCACAAGCCTTGCAGGGTAAACAGCGTGTATCAAACAGTTAGGGTCCCCGGGAACCGCTCAACTGTTTTAACATCAGATCCAGACTCGCTCCGTCTCCCCGCCGGCACTACTTCCTTGTCCAGTCACGTGCATCAAAGCTCCGGGGGCGGAGCTTTGATGCACGTGACTGGACAAGGAAGTAGTGCCAGCGGGGAGACTGAGCGAGTCTGGATCTGATGTTAAAGCACTGGTATTGGTATAGAGGTGGTCTTTTAGTATATACACCTTGAGGATCCTGGTGACGGTTCCTCTCTAAGAGGGGTGTTTTATGCTCGCAGGATAAAGGTCCGTACACACGCCGGACTGGAGGCAACGACGGGTCCGTCGTCACCTCCCGCTGGGTGGGCGTTCCAGCGACAGTCCGGCGTGTGTACAGTCTGTCTGCAGACTGATACGGCTGTTTCTGAGCGATCTGCCCGGTGGATCGCTCAGAAACAGCCGTATCAGTCCGCCGACAGACTGTACACACGCCGGACTGTCGCTGGAATGCCCACCCAGCGGGAGGTGACGACGGACCCGTCGTTGCCTCCAGTCCGGCGTGTGTATGGACCTTTACGCTATATTTTTGTTTTTTCCTCTTTTGCATGTGGAAGCGTTTTTCCAAGGATAAAGATCAATAGGACAGTGTCTGACAAGACCCCCTGGAATTTTCTCATTGTTTGGAACTGTGAGACTTTTCTGATCTTATCTGTTTTTGAGACAAGTGTGCGCGTTTCAGTATTCTATATAATTGTAGTAATTTACTGTGACAAAGAAAACACTGCAAGTGCCAAAGTCTAATTTATTTTGTTGATCTCAGATTTACTTTAATTTGTAATACACCACAAACAGGAGTCTGTAAGAAAATGTACTGATGAACTAAAGGTAAATAATTTTACTTTTATTTAGCTTCTTTAACACTGACAAGCAAAGTACATGTGCTATGGTGATCCTTAGTCTAACTCAAAACCTTCTCACACAGTTAACCAACGGGCTAGGTAAGCAATGCCAACACCATAAACACCAAGCTACACATGGGACAGAGGCAAGGAGGAGAAAAAAGGACTGAGAGGGAACAGAGCATATGGCAACAGGAGTCCTAAATGTTTATATGTATATGTACTGACAGTGCTGGATTTACCATAAGGCACTGTAGGTACGTGCCTACAGGCACCTGATTATGGAAAGGCGGCTCGCTCCCCTCCCCTAGTGTCTCCCTCCCTCCTTCCCTATGCAAAGTCCTGAGTAGAGTGTAAATGAGAGGTTACTCACCTGCTCTCGGCATTCCCTTGACGAGATCTCCCTTCAGTCAGGGGCCCCACTAGCTACTTAATATTGAGGGTATCTCTGGCTTCTTAATGCTAAAGGGCACCTGTAGCTACCTGTGATGGGCAAAGGAAGTATGGGAGATGTGACAGCTGGGAAAGCCAGCACACTTGCAGTGCAGTTCGGTGGGGGTTTGTAGGTTTTTGGAGTTTAAAGTCTAGGGTGCCAGGACATCTGTGCCTATAGGCTCTTGTGAGGTAAATCTGGGCCTGTGTACTGAGATGCAATCTACTCCTTATAACATTAACCATTTGCTGACCGCTCCACGCCAATTGTCGTGAATGTGGTGGCAGCCCCAGGCCTGCTCAACACCAATTGGCGTGAAATCCTGGGGCGGGGCTTTGCAGGAGATTGCGCAAGCCGATGCGCGCGCATCTCCGCTCCGTCATCAGTCTCACAGCGGCAATCGCTTCTAGGAGACTTGGAAGGCGAAACTGACGTCTATTTACACTGTACAGTGCTGCGATCTACGGCAGCGCTGTGCTGGGGTCAGCCGTGTTAAACGGCTGTCCCCCTGGGAGGCTCAGGAGCGATCGGCTGTCATAGGTTCATATCGTCGGTTGTATATAACATTTGTAAAGTCAACTGTGATAACAGTTTATAAAGCTCATAAAGCCTGATATCCCTTAAAAACGAACATCCTTCACCAACCCAACACACCCTAATGCCTTACCAGAAGTAGTTTAGCAGGAATTTTGACCCTCTCAAGGTTCACACAGCACTCTTTCACAATTTTAGAGAGTTCGTGAGAGGCATGCAGATATTGCTTTATGTGTTTCCAGAAGGTAAACATACTCATCAGTATTGTCACCGGATTAAAACTCCTACAGGCCATAAATTCAGTTTATGAAAATGTTAAAACCATAGATTGCACTTTCATTCAGTCAGAGATGGGACAGGATCCTATAGCGCCCTCAGAAATGCTTAAGTGTACCCCTCATCCAGCCAGCTTTCTCAGGCCTCTTGTGCCCCATCTTCTTCTTTGGGCTGATATTGAGATGTGCTCCATGGTGACTCGTCCAAATTAGGCCCCCAAATCAGACTTTGCTTACACTTTGTTCACTTACTTAGGCTAACTAAGAGAGGTGCCTAGAATTCAATCCCCCTCCCCACACACACTGCAATCATAGATGTCTACACACTCACCAGCCTATCAAAGATGCTGCCTGTCAGCCCCAGCTGCTTGTTATGGTCAGCAAACTGACAGCAGGGGATGAAAGAGCAGTTGGACTGTGCAAGGTGGCTCATGTCTTTGCAATTGATCCCAGCCACAACTTCACTGATTACAATGTGCCCCCTAACATCACTGCTGCCCCCCCAAAGACTGTTGCCTCTGTCACCTCTGCCTCTGCCCGGCCTTTTATCCGATATGCAGTGCAAAGCACCACAAAAACATTTCAGACCACTCTGAGCAGAGTCTGAAATCAATTTTCTGGCCCTTAACTTTCTGGTAAACTAATTGGTTTGTGTTTATGTCATGTTGGTCGTGGAACACTTTAAAACATAAGTCAAACTCAAAGCCCACTTGCCAAAACTAGTGTTGGGCGAACATCTAGATGTTCGGGTTCGGGCCGAACAGGCCGAACATGGCCGCGATGTTCGGGTGTTCGACCCGAACTCCGAACATAATGGAAGTCAATGGGGACCCGAACTTTTGTGCTTTGTAAAGCCTCCTTACATGCTACATACCCCAAATTTACAGGGTATGTGCACCTTGGGAGTGGGTACAAGAGGAAAAAAAATTTTAGCAAAAAGAGCTTATAGTTTTTGAGAAAATCTATTTTAAAGTTTCAAAGGGAAAACTGTCTTTTAAATGCGGGAAATGTCTGTTTTCTTTGCACAGGTAACATGCTTTTTGTCGGCATGCAGTCATAAATGTAATACATATAAGAGGTTCCAGGAAAAGGGACCGGTAACGCTAACCCAGCAGCAGCACACGTGATGGAACAAGAGGAGGGTGGCGCAGGAGGAGAAGGCCACGCTTTGAGACACAACAACCCAGGCCTTGCATGAGGACAAGAAGCGTGCGGATAGCAATTTGCATTTTGTCGCCATGCAGTCATAAATGTAATACAGATGAGAGGTTCAATAAACAGGGACCGGAAACGCTAACCCATCACAGATGTTCATTGTTCATGTTACTTGGTTGGGGTCCGGGAGTGTTGCGTAGTCGTTTCCAATCCAGGATTGATTCATTTTAATTTGAGTCAGACGGTCTGCATTTTCTGTGGAGAGGCGGATACGCCGCCGATCTGTGACGATGCCTCCGGCAGCACTGAAACAGCGTTCCGACATAACGCTGGCTGCCGGGCAAGCCAGCACCTCTATTGCGTACATTGCCAGTTTGTGCCAGGTGTCTAGCTTCGATACCCAATAGTTGAAGGGTGCAGATGGATTGTTCAACACAGCTACGCCATCTGACATGTAGTCCTTGACCATCTTCTCCAGGCGATCGGTGTTGGAGGTGGATCTGCACGCTTGCTGTTCTGTGTGCTGCTGCATGGGTGTCAGAAAATGTTCCCACTCCAAGGACACTGCCGATACCATTCCCTTTTGGGCACTAGCTGCGGCTTGTGTTGTTTGCTGCCCTCCTGGTCGTCCTGGGTTTGCGGAAGTCAGTCTGTCGGCGTACAACTGGCTAGAGGAGGGGGAGGATGTCAATCTCCTCTCTAAAGTCTCCACAAGGGCCTGCTGGTATTCTTCCATTTTGACCTGTCTGGCTCTTTCTTCAAGCAGTTTTGGAACATTGTGTTTGTACCGTGGATCCAGAAGGGTATAAACCAGGGGCGGACATACGGCCGTGCAGGCCGTGCCGCCGCACGAGGGCCCCTGAAGTTCCGTTTTCTTCAGGGGCCCATTAAGTATTTTTTTTTTTTTTTTTAATATTTTTTTTTATTTTTATTATTTTATTCCCGGGGGGCCCCCCGACTCCTATCCTCCCTCACCTCGGGGGGCCCCCTCCCGATATGCGCGGCGGGAGAGCGAGCGAGCGGCAAATGCAGGAAGGGCTCTCCAGGCATCCGCTAGAGGCCCAGCCGCTTGGTCTCCAATATGTCTCCATTTGGAATAATATTGGAGACTCAGCGGCTGGGCCTCTAGCGGATGCCTGGAGAGCCCTGAAGACTTCCTGCATTTGCCGCTCGCTCTCCCGCCGCGCATATCGGGAGGGGGCCCCCTGAGGTGAGGAAGGAAGGGAGGGAGGGAGGATAGGAGTCGGGCCCCCCACCCGGATAGCTACCCACCCGGCTACCTAACCACCTACCCACCCGGCTACCTACCTACCCACCCACCAGGCTTCCTACCTACCCACCCGACTACCTAACCACCCACCAGGCTTCCTACCTACCTACCCACCCGGCTACCTACCCACCCACCAGGCTTCCTACCTAACCACCCACCCAACTACCTAACCACCCACCCGGCTACCTACCCACCCGGCTACCTACCCACCCACCAGGCTTCCTACCTAACCACCCACCCAACTACCTAACCACCCACCCGGCTACCTACCCACCCGGCTACCTACCCACCCGGCTACCTACCTACCTACCCGGCTACCTACCTAACCACCCACCCGGCTACCTACCTAACCACCCACCCGGCTACCTACCTAACCACCCACCCGGCTACCTACCGGGCTAGTTACCAACCCACCCACCAGGCTACCTACCCACCCACCCGGCTACCCGGCTACCTACCTAACCACCCACCCGGCTACCTACCTAACCACCCACCTGGCTACCTACCTAACCACCCACCCGGCTACCTACCGGGCTAGTTACCAACCCACCCACCAGGCTACCTACCCACCCACCAGGCTACCTACCTACCCACCCACCAGGCTACCTACCCACCCACCAGGCTTCCTACCTACCCACCCGGCTACCTACCTTCCCACCAGGCTACCTACCCACCCACCAGGCTACCTACCTACCCACCCACCAGGCTACCTACCCACCCACCAGGCTTCCTACCTACCCACCCGGCTACCTACCTAACCACCCACCCGGCTACCTACCTACCCACCCACCCGGCTACCCACCCACCAGGCTTCCTACCTAACCACCCACCCGGCTACCTACCTAACCACCCACCCGGCTACCTACCGGGCTAGTTACCAACCCACCCACCAGGCTACCTACCCACCCACCCGGCTACCCACGCACCCACCAGGCTACCTACTTACCCACCCACCGGGCTACCTACCTACCTACCGGGCTAGTTAAGGGCTACCTACCCACCCGGCTACCTACCCACCCACCCACCAGGCTACCTACCCACCCACCCACCAGGCTACCAACCCACCCACTCACCCACCCACCCACCCACCAGGCTACCAACCCACCCACCCACTCACCCACCCACTAGGCTACCTATCCACCCAACCACCCATGGGAGCTGCGCGCCGGATGGAGGCTGGGACAGGAGGTCTGCTGCTGCAGGTGAGCAAATGTTTTTGTTTTATTTATATTAGCAGGTGTATGTTCTGGGCAGGTCTGCCACATGATTGCATGTATTTTCTTCGCAAATCTGCCGACATGATTGCATGTATTTTCTGGGCATATCTGCCGACATGATTGCACGTATTTTCTGGGCATATCTGCCGACTTGTTTGCACGTATTTTCTGGGCATATCTGCCGACTTGATTGCATGTATTTTCTGGGCATATCTGCCGACTTGTTTGCACGTATTTTCTGGGCATATCTGCCGACTTGATTGCACGTATTTTCTGGGCATATCTGCCGACTTGATTGCACGTATTTTCTGGGCATATCTGCCGACTTGATTGCACATATTTTCTGGGCATATCTGCCGACATGATTGCACGTATTTTCTGGGCATATCTGCCGACATGATTGCACGTATTTTCTGGGCATATATGTGTATTTTCTTGAGAAAACCTGCACAATTATGTGAATTTTCTGGGGAAAGGGTCACCAAAACTTGGGCCCACTGTCTTTGCGTTGCACTTTTCAAGGGAACCTGAGGTGAGAATAATATTGAGGCTGCCATATTTCTCTCCTTTTAAGCAATACCAGTTGCCTGGCTGCCGTGCTGGTCCTCTGCCTCTTATTCTTTCAACCATAGACCCTGAACAAGCATGCAGCAGGTCAGGGGTTTCTGACAATATTGTCAGAACTGAGAAGATTAGCTGCATGCTTGTTGCTGGTGTAATTCAGTTTATTACTGCAGCCAAATAGATCAGCAGGGCCGCCAGGCAACTAGTATTGTTTAAAAGGAAATAAACCCTCACCCTGGGTTCGCTTTAAGTTACAGTTAGCTCCGCCCTCATCCGGTCATTGCCACGCCCATTTTTTCTATCCACTAATTTTTGCCGCGGCGCGCAAAGCGCGCCGCAGGTTGTACCAACGCCCATATTTTGCCGCGGCACGCGAAGCGCGCCGCAGGTCATAAGGGTCCCACAATTACAATTTTGCACAGGGGCCCACTGCTGGCTGTGTCCGCCACTGGTATAAACCCAGTAATTGGTGTTGTCCAGAATGCGCACAATGCGTGGGTCGCGTTCAATGCAGTCCTAGGCCGAAGAGGTCATAGCCTAGGGTCACAAAACCTGTTTATTGGGCGATTTCAATGGTGGCGAGTCTGACGTACATAAATCGCAGCAATGGCCGTTAGCAACGTCTGAATCTCACGAAATGTCTCATGCAGGTAGAAGACATATTGTTAGACTTGGGCTCCAAAGATGGGTTCCCTACATCTCTGCAAACCAGAGTTACAGGGCTCCAAATTTGGTAAAAATCCCCCATAGGCTTTCATTGGGCCTCCTATTTACAGTTCCAAAATCTCACATCTTTTCAAAGGGCAATTACTCAGCAGTGGCAAATTTTCTAGCATTGTAGGGACCCTTAGGGGGAACATGACTGGTGAGTTTCGGGCCCCTAGGCCAAAGAGGTCATAGCCTAGGGTCACAAAAACCTGTTTATTGGGGCTATTTCAATGGTAGTGATGGTGACGTACATAAATCGCAGCAATGGCCGTTAGCAAAGTCTGAATCTCACGAAATGTCTCATGCAGGTAGAAGACATATTGTTAGACTTGGATTCCAAAGATGGGGTCCCTACATCTCTGCAAACCAGAGTTACAGGGGTCCAAAATTGGTAAAATCCCCCATAGGATTTCATTGCCTCCCTATTTCACTTTCCAAAATCTCACATCTTTTCAAAGGGCAATGGCTCAGCAGTACCAAATTTTCTAGCATTGTAGGGACCCTTAGGGGGAACATGACTGGTGAGTTTCGGGCCCCTAGGCCGAAGAGGTCATAGCCTAGGGTCACAAAAACCTGTTTATTGGGGCTATTTCAATGGTAGTGATGGTGACGTACATAAATCGCAGCAATGGCCGTTAGCAAAGTCTGAATCTCACGAAATGTCTCATGCAGGTAGAAGACATATTGTTAGACTTGGATTCCAAAGATGGGGTCCCTACATCTCTGCAAACCAGAGTTACAGGGGTCCAAAATTGGTAAAATCCCCCATAGGATTTCATTGGCTCCCTATTTCACTTTCCAAAATCTCACATCTTTTCAAAGGGCAATGGCTCAGCAGTACCAAATTTTCTAGCATTGTAGGGACCCTTAGGGGGAACATGACTGGTGAGTTTTGCCACTGCTGAGCCATTGCCCTTTGAAATGGTGTGAGATTTTGGAACGGTAAATAGGAGGCCCAATGAAAGCCTATGGGGGATTTTACCAATTTTGGACCCCTGTAACTCTGGTTTGCAGAGATGTAGGGACCCCATCTTTGGAATCTAAGTCTAACAATATGTCTTCTACCTGCATGAGACATTTCGTGAGATTCAGACGTTGCTAACGGCCATGGCTGAGATTTATGTACGCCACCATCACTACCATTGAAATAGCCCCAATAAACAGGTTTTTGTGACCCTAGGCTATGACCTCTTCGGCCTAGGGGCCCGAAACTCACCAGTCATGTTCCCCCTAAGGGTCCCTACAATGCTAGAAAATTTGGTACTGCTGAGCCATTGCCCTTTGAAAAGATGTGAGATTTTGGAAAGTGAAATAGGGAGGCAATGAAATCCTATGGGGGATTTTACCAATTTTGGACCCCTGTAACTCTGGTTTGCAGAGATGTAGGGACCCCATCTTTGGAATCCAAGTCTAACAATATGTCTTCTACCTGCATGAGACATTTCGTGAGATTCAGACTTTGCTAACGGCCATTGCTGCGATTTATGTACGTCACCATCACTACCATTGAAATAGCCCCAATAAACAGGTTTTTGTGACCCTAGGCTATGACCTCTTTGGCCTAGGGGCCCGAAACTCACCAGTCATGTTCCCCCTAAGGGTCCCTACAATGCTAGAAAATTTGCCACTGCTGAGTAATTGCCCTTTGAAAAGATGTGAGATTTTGGAACTGTAAATAGGAGGCCCAATGAAAGCCTATGGGGGATTTTTACCAAATTTGGAGCCCTGTAACTCTGGTTTGCAGAGATGTAGGGAACCCATCTTTGGAGCCCAAGTCTAACAATATGTCTTCTACCTGCATGAGACATTTCGTGAGATTCAGACGTTGCTAACGGCCATTGCTGCGATTTATGTACGTCAGACTCGCCACCATTGAAATCGCCCAATAAACAGGTTTTGTGACCCTAGGCTATGACCTCTTCGGCCTAGGACTGCATTGAACGCGACCCACGCATTGTGCGCATTCTGGACAACACCAATTACTGGGTTTATACCCTTCTGGATCCACGGTACAAACACAATGTTCCAAAACTGCTTGAAGAAAGAGCCAGACAGGTCAAAATGGAAGAATACCAGCAGGCCCTTGTGGAGACTTTAGAGAGGAGATTGACATCCTCCCCCTCCTCTAGCCAGTTGTACGCCGACAGACTGACTTCCGCAAACCCAGGACGACCAGGAGGGCAGCAAACAACACAAGCCGCAGCTAGTGCCCAAAAGGGAATGGTATCGGCAGTGTCCTTGGAGTGGGAACATTTTCTGACACCCATGCAGCAGCACACAGAACAGCAAGCGTGCAGATCCACCTCCAACACCGATCGCCTGGAGAAGATGGTCAAGGACTACATGTCAGATGGCGTAGCTGTGTTGAACAATCCATCTGCACCCTTCAACTATTGGGTATCGAAGCTAGACACCTGGCACAAACTGGCAATGTACGCAATAGAGGTGCTGGCTTGCCCGGCAGCCAGCGTTATGTCGGAACGCTGTTTCAGTGCTGCCGGAGGCATCGTCACAGATCGGCGGCGTATCCGCCTCTCCACAGAAAATGTAGACCGTCTGACTCAAATTAAAATGAATCAATCCTGGATTGGAAACGACTACGCAGCACTCCCGGACCCCAACCAAGTAACATGAACAATGAACATCTGTGATGGGTTAGCGTTTCCGGTCCCTGTTTATTGAACCTCTCATCTGTATTACATTTATGACTGCATGGCGACAAAATGCAAATTGCTATCCGCACGCTTCTTGTCCTCAAGCAAGGCCTGGGTTGTTGTGTCTCAAAGCGTGGCCTTCTCCTCCTGCGCCACCCTCCTCTTGTTCCATCACGTGTGCTGCTGCTGGGTTAGCGTTACCGGTCCCTTTTCCTGGAACCTCTTATATGTATTACATTTATGACTGCATGCCTACAAAAAGCATGTTACCTGTGCAAAGAAAACAGACATTTCCCGCATTTAAAAGACAGTTTTCCCTTTGAAACTTTAAAATCGATTTTCTCAAAAACTATAAGCTCTTTTTTCTTAAATTTTTTTTCCTCTTGTACCCACTCCCAAGGTGCACATACCCTGTAAATTTGGGGTATGTAGCATGTAAGGAGGCTTTACAAAGCACGAAAGTTCGGGTCCCCATTGACTTCCATTATGTTCGGAGTTCGGCCATGTTCGGCCCGAACCCGAACATCTAGATGTTCGCCCAACACTACACGTGACCCGTTCGGCCAATCACAGCGCTAGCCGAACGTTCGGGTAACGTTCGGCCATGCGCTCTTAGTTTGGCCATATGGCCGAACAGTTTGGCCGAACACCATCAGGTGTTCGGCCGAACCCGAACATCACCCGAACAGGGTGATGTTCTGCAGAACCCGAACAGTGGCGAACACTGTTCGCCCAACACTAGCCAAAACCAGCCTGCCTCGCCATTTTATGTGGGCCACGAGAGAGAGAGCTTCAAATGTGCATGATTGTAACTTGTAAATGAAAGGAGGAAGTGGAGAGCACCAACCTGTGCTCACTGCAAACTGGAGGCTTCAATATAGTAAGATGCCTCAGCATTTGTACCTGCAGTGTCTGGCATTTCCATGGAGACGTCGAGCCACAACTGACATTTGCACTAGCCTGTAACATTCTACATTGCGTAGGTGCCCCCCCCCCCCCCCATCTCCCGCTCTGATTGGTCATATATGGCTAAAGAAGGACAAGTCTACAATTGTTGCTCATGTGCAGCACACTTTTAAAACCACAGCATATTTTCCCTTCTCATCCATACCTCCAAAAGCTGAGACCCACTGATGTTCCTGTGTCCTATTTTGACACACATTGCTGGATAGTACCCCCACCATGCCCAGTATGCATAGCAATTACATGCATTGACAATTTCAGGTCACGCAGCTTCATGATACCGTCTCAGCTGAAACTGGGTGTCACGTGACTGATAAGCATGAAAATGTAATCATTTGAATATGACTGTCTCTTCTACGGTGCTGTGATTTGCATATGGCAACGTGTATTTTTTCATGCTGTTTAAATTTCACTTGTGCGAATTGAATTTTACCTTCAATTTCTATACCCTCTCCTTGAAGATAGAATGCTGTTTTCTCTTTTAACAAGAAATAATGGATTTGTAGCTGCACAAAGAGGCAGTGTTGTACTTTTTAGTTGTGTATGAGCATGAGGATATATACATTACATATCAGTACAAAACATACAGTACATTACAATACAGTATTTCTTTTGTTACCATATATCACTTTTCTGTGGCTTGTTATAACAAAGCTCAGCTTACACAGAAAAGTCTACAGTGGGTGAATCGCAGAGATGTGGTTTTGTACTGTGGGTATTCCTCTTCATATTTATGCTCATTTCAGAGGGCAGTATAATGCACCAAATGTATTTTGCCCACTACAGTAATTGCAAGTGGTGTTAACATGAACCTGAGGTAAAAGTTATATGGAGGCTGCCATATTTATCTCCTCTTAACTGCTTGAGGTCCACAGGCTTTCACCCCCTTAGTGACCAGGCCATTTTTTAACAATTCAGCACACGGCCATACAACTTAGCACACAAATTAATCTTGCCCCCTTTTCTTGGCACCAACAGAGCTTTCTGCTGGTGGCATCTGATTGCTTCTGCAACTTTTTTTTATAATATTAATTCAAATGTAGTTTATTTTTCAATAAAAATGTCCTTTTTTCCATCCATGAAGTGTACATTTCTCCCAGAGCACTATAAATGATCTTACTGCCACAACCCCCTATATGTGCCACAAACAATTCCGGGTACAACTTCTGTGGTACTTGGTGAAATAAATTATTCTGATTCTGACTTACAATATGTATTGAAAATCTGGCAGATCTAACAGGATTTGGACTAGTCCATCTCCTCACGGGGGATTATTAGGTATTTATTTACAATAGCACTTACTGAAAGGCAGTTGCTGAGTCTAACTGCCAAAATAGTGTTAAAACAAGTTGGAAGACTTGGCAGCAGGGCAGTTTCTAGGCTAAATTGCACCCAGGGTGAGGGTGTAAAAATTGCACCCCCTTCCTCCCCACCCCGTGGACTAGCGAACCCTTACTCTTTAGGGACAGTCACACAGCCACAGGTCACAAATAGATCTGCCTAGTTACTAGTGACCAGCTGCTCAGGACCAGGAAAACACACAGGTGAAGAGAGCCCGGAATGCCGACTCCTGCATGGATGCCGCACACTGACAGCCTGCAGCACAGATACAGGACATCAGGTGTCATCACGCGGTGGTGAAGTGTTGATGACTTGACGTCTTTGACGCGGCAGCCCAGGAGGAGACAAGGAAGGTGATCGAGCTGGTAATCTTCTTCCATTTGGCTGCACCGTGTATCACCAGCTCCCTAGCGGTTAGGTCCTTCCGCCTGCGCCCCCTTCTTCTACTTGCTGGTATGCACCCAGGGCGCCCTGCCCGCACTGCCCGAGAAAACGGCCCTACTTGGCAGCATATTTGTATAAATCATTTCTAGGGAGTACTGTACTTTTCTAAGGAATAGACAAGTTACTGAAAATCCCTTATATGGAGATGGACTAGTTCAAAATCAGATCTAGTAGGTTTTTACTATCTACTGTAAATGACAGCAACATAGGAGAAAAAAAGCATTTGTAGTGCATTTTACTGAGAAATGTACATTTTATGTGTGTTTTACTCAGGGTTTCTGCTTTGGCGCAGCAGAGTATGTGTTGCTTCTTCACTGCCTGCAAAAACTTCAGCCTAACAGTCCGTACCAAGAAGACAGAGGTCTTGTATCAACCAGTGCCAAGGAACATGTACACAGAACCAACTGTCCTTGAAGGAGAAATCCCGACATCCCTTGACAAGTTTATATACTTTGGCAGCACACTGTATAGATCTGTAAATACTGACATTGAGGTGGACACCCGCATTGCCTAAACAAGCTCTGCAATTGGATGGCTGCGGGAGTCAGTGTGGGAGAGGAGAAGTATTGCACTGTCCACAAAGCTGAAAGTATACAAGGCAGTTGTACAGCCCATGCTCCTGTATGCCTGTGTGACATGGACCGTGTACAAGCGCCATGCTAAGAAGCTGAATCGCTTCCACATGAACTGTTTGAGAAGGCTGCTGAAAATTACCTGGCAGGACAAGGTTCCAGACATAGATGTCTTCTTTCAAGCTGGTCTGCCAAGTATCTACACTCTCCTGAAGAGAGCCCAGGTCAGGGGGGCAGGCCACATAATTTATATGCCATACTGGCTGAAGGAAAACATGCAGGAAATGGGCAGAAAAAGCGCTTTAAAGAGAACCCGAGACACCATCCTCAAAAAACAAAGACAAACCTATACTACCAGCTCCATGCCACCTCCTGGATCCATCTGCGCCGCTCCACGCCGCTCTCGATCCCCATTCATCCTCCGCAGCCTCTATTCACCAGCAGAGGAAATCCAAGATGGCCGCGACCTGGAAGCACTTCCGGGGTCACGGGTTAGATCCTGATTGGAGGATGCCAGTGGAGGCGGGGAGTGAGGTGACGATGCAGGGGAGCGAGGCATGGAGGAGGCAGAGGAGCGAGCCATGGAGGAGGCAGGGAGCAGGATGATTGAGTTGTGGATGTTAAACAGAAGGCTAGTGACAAGCAGATTGTCGCTAGCCTGTCACTAGTTTTGGAGGGGGGGGGACAGCAGAGCCCGGGGGGACTGGCAGCGGCACTAGAAGGACACAGAGTCAGCAGAGAACATGCCTCTGTGTCCTATAATCCGCCTCAGGTGCTCTTTAAGGGCACACTCAAAGTCTCTATGAAAATCCTTGGCTTTTCTGGATCCTAGAGATGTGAATATGAATTGCTGCTCCGCTGTGCGCTCTGAAATGACCTGCCCAACAGTTGCCCTGACCCAGGCTTAGGATTAAGGCTCACAGCATGTCCCCCTCCGAGCCCAGTTTACAATTTCACATTTTCATTATTGTCATCCAGGGGCGTAACAATAGACCCTGCAAGGTATGCATCCCGCAGGGGGGCCCAGAAGCCACAGGGGGCTTAGTCCTGAGAGACTGAAAACTAAGGGCAAGGAGGGAAAAATTCTGCTTTATGCACAGTTATTCTAATGACTGCATCTGCTTAGCCACTGATAAGGAATCATACAATGTTTTGCAGACTAAGATTTGTAGACATTCCCTATTCAGTGTACAGACTGCTCTGCCCCTCCCCAACTGATGTGTCCTGTAGTAATACTTGAGGAGACTGGGCACGGAGAGAAAGTGGGAGGGGGCCCCATACAAAATTTTGCAGGGGCCCCCCGTGATTTCTAGTTACGGCCCTGTTGTCATCATAGCTCTCATTTGAGCCCAGTTCTGGGTATGCAGATCAAAAGCCCACTGGTCTTCTGGCAGTCAGGTGCTCTGTCCTATGGTAACAAGGCAGCAGTGTCATGTCAGTGGAGGACAGTGGCGTAGCCAAGGAGCTATGCCCCCCCCCAGCCCTCTCCCCCCCCAGTGTGTGCATTTATACATTACCTGTCCTGTAGCAGCCTCTGCATGGTGTCCATCTATTTCGCTGAGTTCTAAGAGCCGCATACACACGTACACGCTAGCAGCGTATAACGTCTGACGTCAGACGCTATGCACCGCTACCGTGCATGAGGAACCTGGCGAGATGGACGGACACCGCGTGGTGGATGACACAGGACAGGTAATGTGTAAATGCACACAAAGGGGGGCACATTTATACATTGCAGCGGCAGAGGTTTTGTCGTTTCGTTGTTTGTTCCAAAATCGTCCGCCGTACCCCCGGGTACCCAACCAACCAACTTCAGCCCGACATCTTGCAGCATGCGCAAATGACCATGTAACCAATTTTCGTCCCGAAATTGGTTGCTTCGTCGGTCGGGCATGCACTTGGCGGCACCGATTTTCATCCAATTCGATTATAATAATCGAAATGGATGGTTGATCAGCCGCCAAGTCGCTTGATGTATGGCCACCTTTAAACTGTAGTACAATTGTTCTCATGAAATGTAGAGGATCCTTTTATTTCCGTACTTGGAGTTGGGCTTTACTGTTATAATTACTATTTTATTTCTTATGAAATCTCTGAAGACAGCTGACAGCTCAGGATTTTCATTTTATAGGAAAAAATACATTTCATGGATTCTTATTGCTATTTCTAAAATTTTGGTTATCATATTTGTATTAAAGGTTATTACAAGAACTCTGATGTTCAAAACGGGAATGAAAAGCTGCACCACTTATAATTCTCCTCACTACACTTAAGGATTTGCACTTTATGTAAGGATTATCATTTTTTGGCAAATATGGTTTTCAGACCTGAATGTTTATTTTACACTTTTCTAAATGCAGCAGAGAAGAAGATGATATTTAAAAGCAAAGCTCTGAGTAAATTTCAGGTTGTGCATGTGGGTGTGAAGTAGATAAGCATGGAGTATGATGTTCCTTCATAATTGCATGTCTCAGCCGAGGTAAGGATCATGCATCATGTCATGCTAAGTCGTCCTCCCATCATGCGATCTCTGAATGTTCCGAATGATTATGAAGCTCTGTATGCTCTCCAGGGGCGTAGCAATAGGGGGTGCAGAGGTAGCGACCGCATCGGGGCCCTTGGGCCAGAGGGGCCCCGAAGGGCCCTCCCTTAACTACAGAATTAGCTCTCTATTGGTCCTATGCTCATAATAATGACTTCTGTAGATACTTTGAATAGTGGTAATCATTAACAAACTGTTCCCCATCCCCTTCTTGCACCTCTGACACTGTAGTTGCCATTGGCAGATTTTGGTGCGCCGTATAAATTGTTATGTATAGAGTGCTTTGGGGGCCCCATTGTAAAACTTGCATCGGGGCCCACAGCTCCTTAGCTACGCCACTGATGCTCTCTTATTGCTATAAGCTGAGGTTCAGGATTTAGGTAAAACCTTAGCTCCCGTCTGATCCTTTTTTTAGGGGGACAATCACTAATCTTTCTGTCCATCTGTCTTTCTCATTTGTCACTCTTTCGGATTGATGTACAGACTTGTACAAATATATGCATTTCATGACTAAAATTGAGTTTCTGTAATAAAAGGGTGCCAGGAAATGTGGGCGCCCAGGAGAGTCAATAGGAGAATATCGGAAAATGTACCTATATTCTACTTTAAAAGTGTGAAGAAGGATCATAAAATATTGGTATTACCATATATTCCAGCATATAAGACGACTGAGCGTATAAGACGACTCCCCAACTTTTCTAGGTGAAATATAGAGTTTGGGATATACTCGTGTATAAGACTACCTCTCTTCCAACACACACCAAATAAAAATGTTAAAAATATCATATACTGGTGCCATGTATTAACAGATACTAGTGCTGTATTGTATGTGGTACCCAGTATATAGCAGCATATAGGCGATTGACTGGTTGGATTGGTCAACTCTCCTCTCCCTAAGTGGATTGATTAGCTCTCCTTCTCTACCTGTTTATCAGAGCAGTGTGGAAGAATAGATTGCGCTTTGCCCATAAAACATGCCTCTTTCACCCTTCTTGCCCACCCTTGTATCCTATTTACCTCCTTCTCTGCCTCTCAGATCTCTCACATGTGCGCCTGCGCCACTTCAGTCATCAGCAGCAAGATCTGAGAGTCGGTAACAGGATAAGATGTATCACCCAGCATCAATGACACCCGGCGTATAACACTAGAGATGGCCTGACCGGTTCGCTGGCGAACGGTTCCCAGCGAACTTCAGTGGTTCGCGTTCGCGGAGAACTGCAAACTTTTCCGGAAGTTCGATTCGCCCCCAAAGTGCATCATTAGGGTCAACTTTGACCCTCTACATCAGTCAGCAGGCACATTGTAGCCAATCAGGCTACACTCCCTCCTGGAGCCCCACCCCCCCTTATAAAAGGCAGGCAGCGTCAGGCTTTTCACTCACTCGTGTGCCTGCAGTAATTAAAGAAGGGAAAGCTGCTGCAGACTCTCATAGGGAAAGCTTAGTAAGTCTCTTGTAGGCTTCTTAGCTTGCTCCTTGCTGATTCTTATTGCTAAAAAAGCACCCCTCAACAGCTCTTTTGAGAGCTAATCTTGTTCTTGTGATCTATTTTTTTTTTGTGTGTGTGTGGCCCACTTACATTATATACAGCCCTGTTAGTCAGTCGCAGCTGGCCTTTTGCCCCTTGGTGGTATAATTACTACTGTGCCAGGTTCACATTATAATACCCATCACTGCATATACCTACCTGTTGTTCACTTCAGTGCACCCACCTACCTACGTGAGCACACGCAGTGTCATTGTGCCTGTCCGGTACCTGTCTGTGTGTGATAGGTGCACATTTTAATACCCATCCATCACTGCATATACCTACCTGTTGTTCACAGTGCACCCACCTACCTACGTAAGCACACGCAGTGTCACTGTGCCTGTCTGGTACCTGTCTGTGTGTGACAGGTCCACATTGTAATACCCATCCATCACTGCATATACCTACCTGTTGTTCACTTCAATGCACCCACCTACCTACGCGAGCACACGCAGTGTGATATTTAATACCACCAGTCACTGTACCTGTTCACAGTACGTGTGTTTGAGACAGGTGCACATTTGTAAAACCCATCACTGCATATACCTACCTGTAGTGTTCAGTGGACCCACCTACCTACGTGAGTGCACGCAGTGTGATATACCACTCTGTGCATACCTGTTAACTGCACCTGTGTGACTGCACATTGTATTAGTCAAGTCAGTGCATACCTTTCACTTCATCCCCCATGGACAAAATGGACAAAACAGGTAGAGGCAGAGGTAGAGGCAGACCCAGAGGAAGGCCACCTGGCAGGTCTGTGCGAGGTCGTGCTGATGTGATTTCGTGCGGCCCAGGACCAAAGTACAGTGCTCAGAAGAAGGCACGTCCCATCAACTCCCAAGATTGTCAGGACATGGTTGACTATCTATCACAGAACACCTCATCTTCCACAGCCACCAGCGCTACTACAAGCACCACATCCGCTGCATTAGACACTTCGCAGGAGTTATTTGGTGGGGAAATCACTGATGCACAGCCATTATTGTTACAAGAAGATGAAGACGCTAAGCAAGTTACACCACCTCATATGTCTGAATTAGGCGACACTATGGATGTAACGTGTGAGGAGGAAGATGATGAAGTACCTGCTGTTGGTGCAGTTTTGGAGGTGTCTGAGGCAAGCGAAGCTAGGCAGGATGATCATGATGATGACTATGATACGGATTCCACGTGGGTTCCCAATAGAGGAGATGAACAGGGGGACAGTTCAGAGGGGGAGTCAGAGAGGAGTAGGAGGAGATGAGTTCCTAAAAGAAGCAGGGGGAGCTCGTTGTCAGAAACAGCTGGGGGCAGTGTCCGGCGCCATGTATCGTCACCTATGGACAGCCAGCCAACATGCCCTTCAACGTCAGCTGCTGATGCCACCATAGTGCCATCACCCCAGGGGGCCTCAGTGGTTTGGAAATTTTTTAATGTGTCTGCCTTAGATCAGAGCAATGCCATCTGTTCTCTCTGCCTCCAAAAATTGAGCCGTGGAAAGGCCAACACCCACGTAGGGACAACTGCCTTACGAAGGCACATGCAGAAAAGGAACAAACTGCAATGGGAAGAGCACCTGAGCAAAAGCAGCACACAAAAGAAAAGCCACCCTCCTTCTCCTCTTCCTCCTTCAGGTGCAGCATCTTCAGCCGCTTTCTCCCTAGCACCTTCACAGCCACCCTCCTCCACTCCGCCTCTAACCTTGAGCGATTCCTGCTCCTCTGCCCACAGCAGCCAGGTGTCTGTGAAGGTAATCTTTGAGCGGAAGAAGCCAATTTCTGCCTGGAGTCTGACAGCTGGCTTGGCGGTACTGTTAGCTCGTCAGCTGTTTCCATACCAGCTGGTGGACTCTGAGGCCTTCCGTAAATTTGTGGCCATTGGGACACCGCAGTGGAAGATACCAGGCCGCAATTATTTCTTTAAAAAGGCAATACCCAAACTGTACCGTGAAGTTGAGAGGCAAGTGGTGTCATCTCTGGCACACAGCGTTGGGTCAAGGGTCCACCTGACCACAGATGCCTGGTCTGCCAAGCACGTTCAGGGCAGGTACATTACTTACACAGCCCATTGGGTCAACCTGGTGACTGCTAACAAGCAGGGAGTACGTGGCTGTGCAGCGGACCAACTTGTGACACCTCCACGGCTTGCAGGCAGTCCTCCTGCCACCTACTCTACACCTGCTACATCCTCTTCGCTGTCATCATCCTCCTCCTCCTTGGCTGGCTCTCCCCAGGGCCTATGCTGCATGCCAGGTATGACGGTGTCACGCCATCTTAGACATGTCTTGCCTCAAATTGGAGAGTCACACTGGAGCAGCTCTCCAGGCTGCTCTTAACAAACAGGTGGATCAGTGGCTGACCCCACACCAGGAGGCGGCAGAAGAACAACCGCAGCAGGCGTCGCAGGGGGCTTGTGCTGCTCAACGTTCCCGT
Organism: Hyperolius riggenbachi; assembly: GCF_040937935.1. Classification (NCBI taxonomy): domain Eukaryota; kingdom Metazoa; phylum Chordata; class Amphibia; order Anura; family Hyperoliidae; genus Hyperolius; species Hyperolius riggenbachi. Next base: position 199,278,771 of record NC_090646.1, read on the forward strand.
GGTATTGTTCGTGGCTGGGGGGAGGAGGAGGACTTCCCTGACGTCACTGAGGAAGAGCAAGAGGAGATGGATAGTACGTCTGGATCCAACTTTGTGCAGATGGCATCTTTCATGCTGTCCAGCCTGTTGAGGGACCCCCGTGTAAAAAACTCAAGGGGAATGAGCTGTACTGGGTGGCCACGCTACTAGACCCTCGGTATAGGCACAAAGTGGCGGAGATGTTTCCAAATCACCAGAAGGCAGAAAGGATGCAGCACTTGCAGAACAAGCTGGCAACCATGCTTTACAATGCGTTTAGGAGGGTTTCACAGCACAACGCAATAAAGATACCACTGCCAGTAATCGTTCTCCCATGTCCACGCAGGCTCCAGCGATCTCATGGTGATGTTGGACATGCGGACATTCTTTAGTCCAACGCCTCGCCTCAGCCCTTCTGGATCCACCCTCCACCAATGCCTACACCGGCAGGTAGCCGGCTACCTGGCCTGAAGTGTGGATGTAGACACTGTCTGTGAGCAGTGATGAACCCTTGGACTACTGGGTGCGCAGGCTTGACCTGTGGCCAGAGCTGTCCCAATTTACCATCCAACTTCTGTCTTGCCCTGCCTCAAGCGTCCTGTCAGAAAGGACCTTCAGCGCAGCTGGAGGCATTGTCACTGAGAAGAGAAGTCGCCTAAGTCACAAAAGTGTTCAGTACCTCACCTTTATCAAATTGAATGAGGCATGGATCCCGGAGGGCTACTGCCCACCCGAAGACTAAGTCAGTCCCCACACACAGCATCTCTGCCTGCACTCCATGTGACTGCATGCTCCAAAACTAAGTCTCTCCCCATACAGCACCTCTACCCGCAGGCCACTTGACTGCCTTATCCGCCACCACCAACAGGGTCCAGGACTCCAGGTGGATTCCTGAATTTTTAAGGCCGCTGCTATACTACTTTTTCTGGTGCGTGTACATGCCTGCCTAATTTTTCTGGCGGAACTGTAGCTGCAACAAAAAAAAGGCATGTACATGTGCCAATTCCCCTTCGTGATCATTACCTTGCCGCAGTGAAGAGGCTTGCATATTACAATGAAGCAATGACCGACGGCGATATGAGTGTCTCGAGGCGGGTCTTTGCTTCATTGTAGACAGACCAAATTTGATCAGCTGGACAGTCACTGTTGTTCTATCATTGAGCAACCTCAGCCCGGCGACCATATGGGCTTGAAAGCCGCCATGGCCTGCACTCTCGCCATGGTGCGCACCAGTCCAGCACGGCCGTCACTACACAAACAGCTGTTTGCGGTGCGTTACACAGTGAGTTTGGTTTGTCAGTGTGAAGCAGTACTCTAATTACACTCCCTGATTGATGTATACACATGCAAGATGTTTTAAAGTACTTTAGGCCTGCAATTTAGCATTCAATGTGATTTCTGCCCTCAAAACGCTGCTTTGCGTCAAATCCAGATTTTTCCCCGGGACTTTTGGCGTCTATCCCACTCATTCGTGCAAAAACTCAGATGTTAGACCCCTTGAAACATCTTTTCCATCACTTTTGTGGCCAGCATAAGTGTTTCTAGTTTTCAAAGTTCGCCTTCCCATTGAAGTCTATTGTGGTTCGTGAAAGTTTGCGTGAACCAAACTTTTGCGGAAGAGGTTCGGGCCATCTCTATATAAGACGACCCCTGACTCTTCAGATGATTTTCAAGGGTTAAAAAGTAGTCTTCAATGCCAGAATACACAGTAAATACCAATATTTTACTATAGCTAAACCTAACCCTACTGTCACACAGTTACCTTCCCCCTGCTGCCTAACCTTCCTCCCTCTTATGGCAAAGACACTCTTCCTGCCTAACCGCCCCCCCCCCCCGCCCCTGCACAAACACACTACCTGACACCTAACCTTTACCACCCCAAACCTAACCTTATCCCCCACCACCTAATCTTAAACACCCTCATGCTGCCAATCGCCACAAAAAAAAAAATAGATACAAAAATTATTTTTTTTTGGGTGCCACCATCGGCGCCCATTGAAATAGAGGCATTGAGGGGTTATTTCCCATCATGGCCACTATTTCACCTATGGCGGTACCCAAACTTCCCCTGCTAGCGGACGCCCAAATTTCCTGCTATCGAGGGTCTGTGACTCTTTTTTTCTGTTCTCTAAATTGATGTATTGGTTATTTTCAAATGCTAATATAAAGAATAAGTAAAGACCTGTGTGGTTTAAATTATGAAAATATGTCACTTGCCCATGAATGTTGTTGTTGTATGATAAAGGATGTCACAGAGGCTTGTCACATGGGCATGACTGGGGTGAGGCAGGGGCGTGTCTTTATGGTGTCCCTCTTTGTGATCTCAAAAATGTAAGCCTAGTAAAACCGTTTGTATAACCTTAAAGAGGAACTCCAGTGAAAATAATGTAATAAAAAAAGTGCTTCATTTTTACAATAATTATGAATATTAGTCAGTATTTGCCCATTGTAAAATATTTTAAATCCCTGATTTATATTCTGACATTTATCACATGGTGACATTTTTACTGCTGGCAAGTGATGTAGCTGCTGCTTGTTGTTTTGGCAGTTGGAAACAGCTGTAAACAGCTATTTCCCACAATGCAACAGGGTTCACAGACAGGAAACTGCCAAGAGTACGTACTCAGAATTTCTTTGTGGGAGGGGTTTCACCACAATATCAGCCATACAGCGTCCCCTGATGGTCTGTTTGTGAAAAGGAATAGATTTCTCATGTAAAAGAGGATTGGGATAAAGTTCAATTCTTGGTCAGAGTTTCTCTTTAAAGCACACTTTAACTGAGAGGAATATGGAGGCTGCCATATTTATTTCCTTTTAAGAAATACCAGTTACTTGGCAGTATTGGAGCAGCATAGTGTGGACTTTCTCATTTGTGTAGTGCTGTAGTGCTATTCTCTTATTGTAAAATAAGGCTGGGCTCACACTGCATGCATTGAATAATGTTTGCGTTATAATGCATGTGTATTGTAATGCAATAATATTTCAAAACCTGGTGAATGCCAATGTAAGGAGCATATATTCACACATATTATCAAGAAATGCGCTGCATATCACAAATCATGATAATGCAATCCATTACAACGCAGGGATTTGAACACATCCATATACAGTTGTTTGGTCAGTGAGTTCACGTGCTGAATTATTGAACAATACCAGGACACATCCTAATCTTAGCAATGCAGGGGTTGATAATGGCCCATTATAGCAAACAATCACTCTCCAATTTAAAGTTGATTAGGTCTAAGGACTAGGCACCAACTGTATCTACCGCTGATTGTTACCCACTACCTGTCACCTTCTGCCTGCTTAACTGTCACTACTTGCCTGCCACTATAGCTTGTTGATCACTACCTACCTGCCACTAAAATCTAATTATTACTACCTGTCTGACACTAAAATCTGTTGATCCTTTACTGCCTGCCATTAAAATCTACTGATCACTACCTGCCTGCGATTGGATTCTAAGTGTGCATACACACATCCAATTTTGATTGGCCAATGATTGGCTAATTTTTCCACTTCCAGGTAGGATGGCCAACAGATTTAGAATACTATAAACAGATTGTGTAGGTAAGCTTACATACTACATGGAGCTGGTAAAATAAAAAAAAACCCAAAACCTCAAAATTGGAAGTGTGTATGCACCGCCACTATTGCTACTTATTATTATCTACCCTCCACAAATTTATGAATATTACTAACTGTCCCCACTAGATAATCTAACTATTGAACCATCCTGCTACTAAAGTCAACCGATCATTACATACTATTTCCATAAAGTGTCTGATTAGTACTGATCAGTAGTGCTGTGGTAACGTACCTAAATTATGCTGACAAAGCTTTTACCTGTACCTTTTTGGGAAGAACAATGTCTATTTTGGAACCAAATCCCTTATTTTCCTCTCTCTTCCTTATTTGACCCCTTTTCAGGACTGATAGCAGGGGTGTCAAACTCAAATAGAAGGTGGGCCGAAATTCAACACTGGGACCAAGCCGAGGGCCAACCTCTAGTGGCCACCTCCCTCCCTTATAAAGTTCACTGGTGTGTAGTGGCCCCTCCCTCCCCTATACAGTTCCCTGGTGTCTAGTGACCCCCTCCATCCCTATTCAGTTCCCCGTTGTATAGTGCTTTCCCTCTCCCTCCATATATGGCTTCACATCCAATATAGTTTCCTTGGTGGTCTAGAGTGGGCCAAACATAATGAAAAGTCAGGGAAACCACTTGTTGGCCAAATTTGATAGCTCTGTTGGCCAGATTTGACAGGTATAGTCTATAGCTAGCTATATGCATTTCTCTACCAAAATGCTTATTCGTCTCTAAATTATATTCAGACCCTCTAAATTAATGTACAGCTTATTTTTATTTGAACTATGAAAACATGTCTTTTACTCATAAATTCTTCATAATATGAATGACAAGGCATGTGTTAGGGTGTGGCTGGAGGTGTGATGGGAGTGGCTAATGGTGTCCCTCTTTCTTATCTTAGTAGGTTGGGAGTAATTGCCCATACTCCAGAAGGAGAGTTTAAATTCCACTATTGCAAACAAGAGCAATTGCAACTTTTGATTTGAAAATCCTCAGCTGGCTGCAAATTTCAATGAAAAGATACGTTTTTTTATTATTAGCTTATATTAGCGTGTGCATTGAGTAAAGCACAAATTAAAACTTGTGTGTTATATCATGTATTATGTGCACACTTCAATGCGCACACTATGCTATATGTCAACTGTCAGTCTGCATTGTGCAAAAAAGTTGCCCAGCAGCATATTATAATTATATAGCTCCCAACTGTCCCTCTTTTGGAGGGACAGTCCCTCTTTGGGAGCTCTGTCCCTCTTTCCTCCTCATTTGTCCCTCTTTCAGGATTTTGTCCCTCTTTCTATGTAAGTATATATATTTATCTACTAAAAAATATGTTTGATTGACTCTAAACTTTATTCCTATCCTTTAAATTAATATATTACTAATTTTAAAATGTTGATATCAAGGAAAATGAACCAAGATAGAAAGCACCAGTGTGATTTGATTCATAAAACAACATATTTTGCTTATGAAATCTTTATGGTATGCGTGACTAGGGTTGTGAATGGGGCGTGATCAGGGGTGTGGCAGGGGCATGGCTTAAGTGTCCCTCTTTCTATTCTCTAAAAGTTGGGAGGTATGTAATTACGCTGCACATTACAACTCACTAAGTGCAGACAGCCACATTTATAGTCATGGGTTGTGTGTTCCTACATGTTAATTATATGCATACACAAAAGACATGGTGTGATCAGGCCATCGGCCGATCCTCTGCTATGTCAGCTGTATCTCTTTGCACCTTGCATACATGATAATGGATTAGTTTGGGATCTGTAAGCAGGGTGTGATTCAGATATTCATTACAGATTCCAGGGCAGTGCATTCTCCTGCACAATGTGGACACTCTTGACAGATAAATGAGCTGCAGAGCTGACAGATAACAAGAGGTGAGAAGAATAATCCCAGAAGGGTGAAAGTGGCTCTTTACCTAACAGACTTGTACTGCTACACAGGAAAGAGAAGCAGCGGATACAGCGGCACTATAAAAAAGGTAAATAAGCTGTGTTTAATGATATGTATTAAGTGTAATTACTTTATGTATAGGGCTTTGTAAGATGGCAATCAGTGGTTTGTGTGTGTGTTGTGGGGGAAGAGAGAGAGAGAGAGAGAGAGAGAGAGAGAGAGAGAGAGTGAGTATAATAATATTGAGGGGCACCTTTGGCTACCTAATACTGGAGTTGTATGGTCTTGCTACCTAATACTGAGGGGAACCTTTAGCTACAAATACTGGGAGCCACCTCTGGCTAACTGATACTGGTGGTACATCTGACTAAGACTGGGTGGGAGGGGGTGGTGGAAACGTGGATAACTGGAGAGATCATACTTTTTTTCACTCAAACTTGCCCTATTTGAAACATCTATGAAACTCTGCAGAGCCGGGACAAGGTCATCCAGCACCCAAGGCTGAGACATTAAAGTGCGACGCTCCATCCCTCCCACCCTAGCCATCACACACTGATTGCTATTAGACTAAGAGGCCCCCAACCCCTCCAAGACCTTAATCTCTAGTTATCTGGCCTGCAGGGACTGCCTATATCTCTCTGCTTCAAACACATTAGGGGTATGATAGCTGAGTGAGTTGTGCGCCCCCTACTACACTGCGCCCTGAGGCTGGAGCCTCTCTAGCCTCTGCCTTGGCCTGGTCCTGAAACTCTGTATACATGTTAAGGATAACAAGGCTTGCAAAACAGTACACAAAAAATGTCAGCAGGGTGGCATAGTGGTTAACGCTCCTGCCTCGCAGAGCCTGGTTCCTGGTTTGAATCTTAGCCAAGGCACTATCTGCATGGAGTTTACATGTTCTCCATGTGTCTGTGTGGGTTTCCTCGAGGCACTCCAGCTTCCTCCCACATCACAAAAACATACAGGTGAGTTAATTGGCTTTCCCCTAAAAACTGGCACTAGACTATGATACATACACTACTCTATACATACATAGACATATGACTATGGTAGGGATTAGATTGTGAGCCCTTCTCAGTGGCAGTTAAGTGACAAGACAATATACTCTGTACAGCATTGTGGAAGATGTTGGCGCTATATACATACTAAATAATAACTCAAAAGTGTAAAAATTTGTCTCTCATGCGGTAGGATGTGTGAAAACAGCTGGGCCCAAACATTCCCTACTGCCAGAACAGTTGGATTTTCTAGCTGAACTGCAGAAGTTACTTGGAAAGTTAACTTACAATGAAGAGGTTTTTTTCAGCTTGCCAATTATACCGTTTATTTAGTCGCTGAAATGACATTAGGAAAAGCGTTTTTGCTGTGACTTGCGTCCAGAGTCCAGTTTGCAGATATATTGTTTGCTTTGCAGCTGGCACATCCATATTTGCAGTAACTACTAATATTCCATGAAAATGTAATCCATTCCGCCCGGCAAACAAAGACATGAAGAATGAACACTAAGAGAATTACTATGCAAATAACGTGTTAATTTACTTTGTGAGAAACGTCTGTGGCTGTGTTCAGCAATTATGTTTCTATGAGGTTTGTTCCCTGCGTTTCTGCGGTCTTTTCTAATACAGCTTATAATATTTCCTTTGTCTCTTGGATGCCCTCAGGATAAAACAATAAAGCACTCAGCCAGCAGTTATAGATTTCTTATACTCTTTCAGAGCAAAGGGACATCAATAGAGACTCGCATGTGAACTTTTTAATAAAAGTGGAAGCAATGTATCTTTATACGTTGTGACTAAACGGTAACCCCCACAAGCGCAGAATGGGTTACTTTACCTGCTTCTGAATGCATGTAGCATAATTGACCTTCGCTGAGGTGATGCTGGAGAAATAAACCAAAGATAAAAAGTCATTTTCTTTCCAGCTAGCGGGGCTGTCGGCAAGCATAGCAATCAAAATGTCTTACACCATCTGGAGTGCGCTGGCTCTTTGCTGTAAGCTAATAAGTAAGAATGAACCTTCAGATATGAGTAGTCTACTAGCTTATGTAAGTGGTGTTAATGCACTAGCAGATCATTTCTGATTACTAAAGCAGGAGGTACGGGAGGTACATTTGACAAATAAGAAGCAGCTCTTAAAATGTGTCATTCTGTGGGCCACCTTGACATGACATTTTGGCTTTTCATGGCTTTACACATTTATAACCTTGCAGTTTCAAGCGCTAGCATTTTTCATTTAGCATTGCACTCTGTGTAATTGCATTACACCGGACAATGGGGTTGATTCATTGAACTGTGCAAGCAAAGTACAGTGTGTTGCGCATGTAGTGCAACCTGCATGATATAAACAATGTTTGCTATGCTTCTATATGGTGCTAGTGCTGCTCAAATCCGGATCCGGGAGATACCCGGATAGCTGCTATCCGGATATCTCCCAGTAAACCTGGGCGGGGGGGGGGGTCAATCTTACCTGTCTGACGTCTTCTTTGGTCCGTCCCTCGGCGCCTCCCACGATGCGCTCCACGCACGTCACGTGATTACAAACACTTCCTCCTTCAACCCGGAAGGAGGAAGTGTTTGTAATCACGGGACCGCCGCTTGGACCGCATCGTGGGAGGCGCCGAGGGACGGACCAAAGAAGACGTCAGACAGGTAAGATTGAGCCCCCCGCCCACCCCGCACAGGTTACTGGGAGATATCCAGATAGAACTATATCCGGATGTCTTCCGGATCCGGATTTCAGCAGCTCTATAACGTGCATCAATCTATTTACATGTTGCGCAGGATATTAACAAGATGCACTTGTAGTCATAACTACAGTACATTGCGTGTGTAAGCACCAATAAAATTGCTGTGCATTACCTGTGCAATTTTACTGTAGTTTAAAGGACAACCGATGTGACATGTGACATGATGAGATAGACATGTGCAGGGGCGTAACAATAGGCCCTGCAGCCCCTGCGCCCGCGGGGGGGCCCGGCCCCCCCCCCCTGGGGCCCGCTCGTGGCCGTTTTTAGGGGGCTGGAGGGGTGGCAGCATGAGGGGAAAGCCTTGCCCACAGTCGGCGGGGAGAGGGGAAGTTCCCCCCTCTCCCTCACCTCGGGGCTCTCCCCTCTGCGCTCCCCTCCAGCTAGTGTACCAGCTCCAGTGTGTGGGCAGTGGGCAGCGGGCAGCGGCGGGCAGATACATACCTTCTTCCGTGCGTTCCATCGGAGACTTCTCGCTCTAGCGGCTGACGTCACTTCCGGAAGTGACGTCACTTCCGGAAGTGACGTCAGCCGGTAGAGCGAGAAGTCTCCGATGGAACGCACGGAAGAAGGTATGTATCTGCCCGCCGCTGCCCGCTGCCCACACACTGGAGCTAGTACACTAGCTGGAGGGAAGCGCAGAGGGGAGAGCCCCGAGGTGAGGGAGAGGGGGGAACTTCCCCTCTCCCCGCCGACTGTGGGCAAGGCTTTCCCCTCATGCTGCCACCCCTCCAGCCCCCTAAAAAACGGCCACGAGCGGGCCCCGGGGGAGGGGGGGGGGCGCTGTTAATTTCTGCAGTGGGCCCGGTGAGGCTTAGTTACGCCCCTGGACATGTGCATGTATAGAGCCTAGCACACAAAGAACTATGCTGTGTTCCTTTATTCTTCTTTCTTTTTACCTTTTTTTTTCTTTCTCTGTCTAAAAAGGTTAAACATCATAGTTTCTGTCCGGGTCGGGACAGAGTCGGACTGGGTCAAACTATAGCATAACCCTCACTGATAAGTAATTATCACCATAAAACACTTTCCTGTCAGTCAATGGCTTCTGAGAGCAGGAAAGAGATAAAAAAGGGTCAATCATTCATAGATTTCAGCTCTAGCATACTTCAATTAAGTTGTCATTGAGAAGAGAAAATGAAACTGTAAAAACCTAGAAGCTAGATTTAAATATAAAATAAAACTGTGGGATATCTAAAAAAAGTCATTTCTAGGAGAAGGAGGATAGATACCATTGTTTTTCTCATCAGTTTATTTTCAACTCGGATGTCCTTTAATGAATAAATCCCAGTATGAAAGCATGTTTGGTTACTTTTGTTTGCTTCCCCCAGAAATAATGTAAATAAATATTGAAGTACTTTAGCCACAGAAAAATCTATAACATTTTCAGAGTGACTAGTTTGAAATTAAGCAGCCTACAATGAAATGTTTTCAATAGCTCCTGCAATTATGCCTTCTGAAAGTGCATGTCATTTTTTTTGTACGCCTTTGCGTACATCACTTTTGTTTGAACACAGCAAAACCTGCTTTCACTTCCCCTGATAAACCAATCAGGACTCACGCAGGTAAATTGGCTCAGTGGCTGGGGAGGGAATTATACCACAAAATAGAAGTCTGATAAAGACGCGGGGAATACTGCAGTCTGCTAGAAACTCCTATAACACTTTACTAACTGGTTTAGAATATCAGGTCACAGGTCTTATGTTTGGTCTTTATCTTTAACCACTTGAGGACCACAGTGTTAACCCCCCTAAGGACCAGACCATTTTTCACTAAATGGGCCACTGCAGCTTTAAGGCCTCGCTGCAGGGCCGCATAACTCAGCACACAAGTGATCCCCCCCCCCTTTTCAGTTTCAGCAAAATAAACATTGGGGAGCGATCAGACCCCACCAACAGAAAGCTCTGTTGGTGGGGTCTGATCACTCCCAAAGGTTTATTTATTTATTTTTTGCCAAATATTTATTTTATTATTATTTTTCTAATATTTTTTTACCCTTTTTTAATGTTTATTTTTTTTCCAGGACCTCCCTCCCCCCGCCTGCCAATACCTGTGATCAGGTGTCATAGGCTTCAGCCTATGACAGTCGATCATTTTGGTCTGCCCCAGGGTGACAGCTGTGTCACATGGCTGTCCCCAGTACAGCGCTGCAGGCGCGTAGCTAGGGGGAGTCGGGGTAGGACAAGTGCCCCCGGGTGCCGGGTCCCCAAGGGTGCCCAACTGAGCTGCAGTGTTTTCTTTTTTTTTCTTTTTTTGGGGGGGGGGGGGTGGGGGTGGGGTAGGGTAGCAGCGCAGAGAAGAGGGAGAGCTGTGAGCAGCGGTAGGGAAGGGCCCCCTTCCCTTAGGGTGCTCTCCCTCCCTCGCTGTCCCCTCCATTAATGTCCGGGTGTCTGGCGCAGCGGGCGGAACTCACCTCCGTCTCGCTCCAGCGCCGGAAGTTCGGGTGCCGCAGCCGCTGCTCTGATCTGGACCAGACCAGAGTAGCGGCAAATCCATCTGGCGCTGCGACGAGACGGAGGTAAGTTCCGCCCGCTGCGCCAGACACCCAGACATTAATGGAGGGGACAGCGAGGGAGGGAGAGCCCCCTAAGGTGAGGGAAGGGGGGGAGATGGCTCCCTTCCCTACCGCTGCTCACAGCTCTCCCTCTTCTCTGCGCTGCTCCCCTCCTGCTGGGGAGGGGGACCCCTGGCTACCTACTCTGGGCACAAATACCCCTGGCTACATATACTGGGACATATATCCCTGGCTACATACAGTATACTGAGCCATATACCCCTGGCTACATATACTGGGCACATATACACCTGGCTACATATACTGGGCACATATACCCCTGGCTACATATACTGGGCACATATACCCCTGGCTACATATACTGGGCACATATACACCTGGCTACATATACTGGGCACATATACCCCTGGCTACATATACTGAGCACATATACCCCTGCCTACATATACTGGGCACATATACCCCTGGCTACATATACTGAGCACATATACCCCTGGCTACATATACTGGGCACATATACCCCTGGCTACATATACTGGGCACATATACCTCTGACTATATATACTGGGCTCATATACCCCTGACTATATACACTGGGCACATATACCCCTGACTATATATACTGGGCACATATTATACCCCTGGCTACATATACTGGGCACATATAACCCTGACTACATATTCTGGGCACATATACCCATGACTATATATACTGGGCACATATACTCCTGACTATATATACTGGGCACATATACCCCTGGCTACATATACTGGGCACATATACCCCTGGCTACATATACTGGGCACATATACCCCTGACTATATATATTGGGCACATATTATACCCGTGGCTACATATACTGGGCACATATACCCCTGACTACATATACTGGGCTCATATACCCCTGGCTACATATACTGGGCACATATACCACTGACTATATATACTGGGCACATATTATACCCCTGGCTACATATACTGGGCACATATAACTCCCTGACTACATATACTGGGCACATATACACCTGGTTACATATACTGGGCACATATACACCTGGCTACATATACTGGGCACATATACCCCTGGCTACATATACTGGGCACATATACCCATGCCTACATATACTGTGCACATATACCCCTGGCTACCTGTTCTGTGGACATCTATACCCCTGGCTACCAGTTCTGGGCACATCTATACCGCTGGCCTCCTATTCTGGGGACATCTATACTGCTGGCCAGTGGCCACCTATTCTGGGGACACCTATAGACCTGGGGCTACCTATTTTTGGGGAACCACCGCTGTCAAATTGAGTGTATTTTGAGGAACTGCTGCCAGGTGAGAGGTGTCTACCATATTAAGGGGGCATTCTGCCTATTTATGTGAAATGCTGTCTATTTATGTGCCTCATGACTGCTGAATTTGTCTTGTTGGGGGCCTCATGGTTACTGAATTTGTCTTGTTGGGCGCCTCATGATTTGTTGGGGGCCTCAAGAGCGCTGAATTTGTCTTGTTGGGGGCCTCATGATTGCTGAATTTGTCTTGTTGGGGGCCTCATGATTGCTGAATTTGTCTTGTTGGGGGCCTCATTATTGCTAAATTTGTCTTGTTGGGGGCCTCATGATTGCTGAGTTGGTCATGTTGGGGGCCTCATGATTGCTGAGTTGGTCATGTTGGGGGCCTCATGTTTGCTCATGATTGCGGAATTTGTCTTGATGAGGGGGGGGGGGGGGCTCATGATTGCTGAATTTGTCTTGGAACATGCTGGAAGGTACATACTGAGGGAGGGTGGGTGAGCGTGAGCCTGCTAACCTCCATGTACATTTGGCTCCACCCATAACCACACCCACATTTATTTGACCACGCCCCGTGTTTGTCGCGGCGCAACCTTCACCTTGGGGGCGCATTAATAGTCTTTGTCCCCTGGGGCTGAAAACCCTAGCTACGCCTCTGCAGCGGTGCCGTGGATCGCAGCACTATACACTGTTATTAGATGGCAGTTTCACCATCTAACAGTCTCCCTTTCATCTTGGCTACAGTGGCTGCTTTGTGGACTGATAACATGTCCCCTGGACATATGTAGCTATCCACTGTAGAAATGAAATAATGCTTATTTGATTTAATGAACCTCAGTATAGCATGCATTGCTAGTAATAAAGCTATTCCTGCACTGTAGCCCATAGCAATGTCATAGAAAGCACATTTCATTTTCCTGACTGTTCTGAATTGATGATTAAAAATGTGTTTGTTTGTTTTTAATCTGTGTCACTCTTTATATCGCCTCTTTATATCATTTTAATATTATTATTATTGATTTCTATAGTTCCATCATCTTTTATGATTTTACATTCAATAAATTCATATAGCTCATGTGGGTAAGCAGATACAGTAATACACTTTTGAACAGCACAGATGTAAAATGAATATAGATTTGGAACCGCAGTATAAATAAAGCAATCAGGAAACATTAGAAAAGAGGGTGCTGCCTAATTGAGCTTGCTTTCTCAAGGATAAATGGTAGAGACAAGTAGAGTAAGTACAGTACATACCTCCCAACCTTTTGAGATCAGAAAGAGGGACACTTAAGACACACCTCTGCCACACCCCTAACCAAGCCCCAACACACCCCCTAGTCATGCATACTATAAAGATTTCATAAGAAAAATATGTTGTTTTATAATTCAAACCACACTGGTCCTTTCTATCCTGATTCATTTTCCTTCATATTAACATTTAAAAATAAGAAACATGCCAATTTAAAGGATGGGGATAAAGTTTAGAGTCAGTTAAACACATTTTTCAATAGAAATATACATATATTTATGTACATCTCTACATGAATCCTGAAAGAGGGACAAATGCGGAAGAAAGAAGGACAGAGGGTTAATGTAAAGTAAGGGTCCTCAGCAAAGCAGAGTGTTACTGGAAATAAGTACAGCTATATGTTGGATGATGGGAGCCAGGCTGAAGCAAGCTTATTAAATACAGTGGGATGCGAAAGTTTGGGCAACCTTGTTAATTGTCATGATTTTCTTTTATAACTCGTTGTTGTTACGATAAAAAATGTCAGGTAGATATACAGTATCATATAGGAGACACACAAAGTAATATTTGAGAAGTGAAATGAAGTTTATTGGATTTACAGAAAGTGTGCAATAATTGTTTAAATAAAATTAGGCAGGTGCATAAATTTGGGCACTGTTGTCATTTTATTGATTTCAAAACCTTTAATTTTTGGAATTCAAATTGGCTTGGTAAGCTCAGTGACCCCTGACCTACATACACAGGGGAATCCAATTATGAGAAAGAGTATTTAAGGCGGTCAATTGTAAGTTTCCCTCCTCTTAATTTTATCTGAAGAGTAGCAACATGGGGGTCTCAAAACAGCTCTCGAATTACCTGAAGACAAAGATTGTTCACCATCCTGGTGTAGGGGAAGGATGCAGAAAGCTGTCTCAGAGATTTCATCTGTCTGTTTCCACAGTTAGGAACATACTAAGGAAACGGAAGTTCATAGGCTCAGTTCAAGTTAAGGCTCGACGTGGCAGACCAAGAAAAATCTCGGATAGACAGAAGCAATGAATGGTGAGAACAATCAGAATCAACCCACAGACCAGCACCAAAGACCTACAACATCATCTTGCAGAAGATGGAGTCACTGTGCATCATTCAACCATTCGACACACTTTACACAAGGAGAAGCTGTATGCGAGAGTGATGCAGAGGAAACCTTTTCTCCGCCCACAGCACAAACAGAGCCGCTTGAGGTATGCTAAAGCACATTTGGACAAGCCAGCTATATTTTGGAATAAGGTGCTGTGGACTGATGAAACTGCAATTCAGTTATTTGGGCATAACAAGGGGTTGAACTCGATGGACGTATTTTTTTTTGTCAACCTAAATAACTATGTAACTATGAAAAAGAACACAGCGTTCAAAGAAAAACACCTGCTACCTACAGTAAAATATGGTGGTGGTTCCATCATGCTGTGGGGCTGTGTGGTTAGTGCAGGGACTAGGAATCTTGTCAAAGTTGAGTGGCGCATGGATTCCACTCAGTATCAGCAGATCCTGGAGACCAATGTCCAGGAATCAGTGACAAAGCTGAAGCAGCGCCGGGGCTGGATCTTTCAACAAGAAAATTACCCTAAACATTGCTCAAAATCCACTAAGGCATTCATGCAGAGGAACAAGTACAACATTCTGGAATGGCCATCTCAGTCCCCAGACCTGAATATAATTGAAAATATGTTTTGTAAAGAGGAATGGTCCAAATGGCCCGCTGGCCGAATGTAGCCCCCTGAGGCTTTCTTACCGCCCCCCCCCCCCACCCCACAAAATGTATTATAGATGCAGTCAGCTACATCTTTAAATATTGGTGGTCTGCATATAGAATGAAGCCAGAAAGCAGTAATTCGCTGGTTTCCAATCAAATTCCACATCAGGTGACACTGTTGTCCAATTGGACTGAAGGTTGTCACCTTAGTATGCATCATTGTCTGGCCCGCAAAAACTTCTATGTACACACTGGCCCCCCAGCAGTCTGAAGTATGTTGGCCCGGCCCTCTACCCAAATCGTTTGGGGACCCTTGGTTTAGAGGCTGTAATTTCTGCAAAAGGAGGATCTACTAAATATTGATTTCATTTCTTTTTTGTGGTGCCCAAATTTATGCACCTGCCTAATTTTGTTTAAACAATTATTGCATACTTTCTGTAAATCCAATAAACTTCATTTCACTTCTCAAATATCACTGTGTGTGTCTCTTATATGATATATTTAACTGACATTTTTTATCCTAACAACCAACGATTTATACAGGAAAATCATGATGATTAACAAGGTTGCCTAAACTTTTGCATCCCACTGTAAGTCTCTGAACCTACTTCTCCAGACTACAACTCTCAGTATTCCTATGCACTATTATATAACACAGAGGTATATTTAATCTAGTCTATCTAGGTGCTAGGCAGGAATACTGTATGTGAAGCTCTTTTGAAGAACATACACTTTAGCTTTATATTTTCATCTCCCTATAAAGAGAGTGAAACCAATGACAATTCTTGTACTGCACAGTGCAACTAAGCACTTTTAATTTGTACCTTTTAAAAATGTGTTTTCCTGTCAAATGTTTTGAGATGAAAAAATAGTTCTTAAACTGTCACTTTACTCAACCCTCTGGCCAAGTCTGTCTGAATGATATTGATTTTAGACCAATGATCTCAGATGCTCAAGAGTCAGCTGCAGGTGCAGATTACAGGTAGACTAAATATGGCATAGTTCATTTGAGTGCCACTGCTTCACTATACATTGCTGAAATGATTGCACTTGAGGAGTTTTCAGCAGAGATAGGTTAAACTGGGTTTTTATGAACACCCATGCTCAGTGATTGGGGGTTTTATACTCTTAAGGAGTTAATCATTTCCCAACCACAGGTTTTTTTATCCCCTTAAAAACCAGAGCAGTTTTCACATCATGCTCCTCCCATTCATTCACCAATAACTTTAATGTTACTTTTCTCCGAAATGGATCTATATAATGGGTTTTTTTGCCACAAATTAGGCTTTCTTTGGGTGGTACTTTTTGCTAGGAATTATTTTATTTTATATGCATTTTAAAGGGAATCATAGGAAAAAATGAAAAAAAAAAATCATTATTTCTCAGTTTTCAGCCAATTATAGTTTTAAAATAAAATGTGCTTCGATAGATAAAACCCAAATGGTGCTTTGATAGATAAAACCCACATGTTAAATTTGTCCATTTGTCCTGGCTATTACAATGTTTAAATTGTTTCCTTGTTTCCCTAGTACAATGTATGGAGATAATATTTTATATGGAAATAAAGGTGTATTTTTTCTGTTTAGTGATTTTTAATACTATATCAATAATTACAAGCCTTTATTTGCAGTAAAATATAGTAATATACCTTCATGACATACATATTAAAAAGTCCATAAGATAACTATGTATTTTTTTAACCACTTAATGACAACTGGAGGTTTATAAACGCCCAGTGTATTTGTGGAGAGTGCACCATCAGTTTGTTACTAAATGAGGCACTTATGGTATCATTTTTAACCGAGGCGAGTTGTAGAATACATTCTGCTGTGTTTTAAAGTTTGGACACACATCACCTAAAAAATAGGCACAGACAAACTCAATTCAACATAAAAAAGTCATTTTCTAAATTATGATCAAATTTGTAAAAGTTTAAGCAAAAATACAAGAGACATATGTAGTAAAATTTTAACCGTGATAAGTAGTAGAATAGAGTTGAGAAAGTTTTAGGGTTGAGGCCCATGTCTTGTGTATTCTTTTTAGTCGCAAACCGAATCAAAGGCAATTACATTTTTGCATATGCTGTACCAAAATAAAAGACTTGTAAAATGAAAACAAAATGACAGAATATGAAAGAAACCACATATATCGTTACCTTAGAAACTTGGCTTTTTAAATATGTATGTCATGAAGGTATATTACTATTATTTTTGCAAATAAGGTCTTATAATCATCAATAGTATACCATGAGAAAACAAAAACAAAAAACAGAAAAAAGACACCTTTATTTTCAAATACAATATTGTCACCATACATTGTGCTAGGAACATAATCTAAATGTTGTTATAACCAGGATGAATAAGCAAATAACATTAGTGGGTTTCACTTATAGTTAGCACTGTTTATTGTAAAGCTATAATGGATGTAAATGGAGAAATAGTGTGTTTCTCAGTAAACCAGTGTGCTACTGGAACTAGTAATTACAGGCACTGTGATCGGGTTTGGGAAAAAGTTGTTCCCATTCACCAATCACGGAATAATGGGACTGTGATGGAAAGAACGGCAGCGGGGCTGTAATCGGGAACGGCAGCGGGGCTGTAATCGGGAACAGCGAGGTAAATAAACAAATACGCATATCTACACCCCTGGTGTGAAGTGAAGTCCACAATGGCATAGATTTGCGTAGCAATGGTCGAGAATCGGTTAATCTAAGCGTTGAAATTTGGACATCACTTGCTGAGTAGTTTTCCAGTGATGAATCTGATATCGGAGTTGGCAATAGGAGTGGAGACCATGAAAAGAGATTATTGGTTAGGGTTAGGTGTCAATTGGAAAAATTACTGTTAGGGAACAGGGTAAAAGAAGGTTACTGTTATTGGTTAGGATTAGGCAACGTCAAAGCACACCTGAAGTGAGAGAAATATGGAGGCTGACATATTTATTTCCTTTTAAACAATGCATATTGCTTGGCTGTACTGCTGATCCATAGGCTACTACTTAATTTAAAGCCTAGTACAACTATAAAGTCAACTGCAGTAATTGATTATTGGTAACAGAGTGATTGATTGCTTAGCACTCTGGCCTTGTTACCCTACATTTAATGCCATGACAATGTCTTTACAGTAGAGTTTCCATGTCCTCCATGCACAGGTGACCTCCAGTCACTCTGGGTTCCTCTTATATCCCCCAAAACAAACTGGTGTGTTACTTTGCTTCCTCCCAAACTCAGGCTAAGAAAATGTGTCAGTGTTATATAAATTCCTGAATAGTAATAGCAGAACTTAGAAGATATTTTATTCAAGGCTTTATGCAAAGTTTATGAGAAACAGGTGTTACTTTTTGCTATCTTGCCGTCTTGCATTGTATTACTTACTGTACCTTTTAGTTTTGTACTGGATACTTATGCCTGTTGTGATCACTTGTCAAAACTTTTTGAGACGAGCAAGAGAGACATCTTTCAGTGCAAACATTTTGAGTAAAAGACATATCACACATCTCTCTGGTTATTTGTATAAATTTGTTATTTGTAGTATTTGTAAAAAATACATTATTAAAATTGCACTGATTAAGGGCTCTGCCTCTGACACAGGAGACCAGGGTTCGAATCTCGGCTCTGCCTGTTCAGTAAGCCAGCACCTATTCAGTAGGAGACCTTTGGCAAGTCTCCCTACAGCCTATAGAGCGCACCCTAGTGGCTGCAGCTCTGGCGCTTTGAGTCCGCCAGGAGAAAAGCGCAATATAAATGTTATTTGTCTTTTCTTGTACCTATTATCACTACGGTTCCCTTACAAGAGGTAGCTCTAAAGTTTTCATACCAATACTAGAAAATAAAACAACAATAATTTACAGCATGACATGTCTGCACTTAAGACCTAAAAGAGACAATTTAAGAAGGTAAGAGGGATGATGGATTTGGTTCCCAAACATGGTCTGTCTATACAAAATAGAGACAGTTGGGAGTTTTATTTTATGTTATGAACCATCAAAGCCTTTTATTAATATGTTTGCTTTGGTTTCATATCTCTTCTCAATAATATTATGTTATTTTCTTTTCATCATGCACAATATCTTCTGACGTTTCTTTATGCACATTGAATCGTGCTTGCTCCCCTGTTATTTCTCAGTGTATTTTCTTCTACTCTTATCTTTACTTGCCCGCTCAGGTTTCTTATAACGTCCTTGGGTTAGTATTAAAATCTTCTTTGAACACGGAGTGTATTTGTTTCTTACATAAAACATTTGCACATACCACAAGTGTATGGCTAATAGGCTTTTATGCCATTGTGATGATAAGCTTACAAGGACACACACTGATTCCAACAGCTCTTATAAAGAGAACACTCACCAGCCTCTTGTCTTGCGCAGAGCTGGCGTTCTTAAACTTTAAAACCATACAGAAAGTATAGAAAATATAGATAATAAATTGGATAGTACAAAGGAGGACATGCGGTATATTTCAAATATACGTTCTAACAAGCCTCACTAATGTTAATGTCGCCATATTGAAATACCGTCATTAATAACTGGAACATATGAGAACGTTGGGAAAACTGGATATGTGAGAGGGTCATACAGAAATGATTTAGACGGAGTCTGGTGATCGGACTCTGTAAGTGGCAGGAGAATGAAATGGATTTAATAAAGTATGAGTTTTAATGGTTGTTTTCCAATGGAAGAGTGCTAAAATGGCAAGCATTAGGCCAACTACAGTTCTCTCTACAGTACGCACTTACCTTAGTGCTGAAGCTGACAAACCATGGAAGGTGATTATTATGGATATAAGTGCACCTCATGTTTCCTGTTGAAGGAGGGTAATAAAGCTACACATTCACAGGCATTTAGTGGCTGTCTGTGATAACAGTGAAACTGGTTTTAGATGGGTGTCCGGCTTTGCAATTGGCAAGAAAAGACATGACAGTGGTTGGCTGACCCTTCACAAACACCGGCAACTTGTCAACTTGTGTCAGAACTGATCAGCTACAACAAATGCATCATGTTTGATGAGTTGGAGTCGCCATTTACCAGAGAAGGAGGCCCCACAAGCAGCACCAAAAACAAGTTGCACCAGAAAATACGGATGTTCCCACAAAGATGGCAATGGTGTCTCATCCACAGGGAGATTATGTGGCGCGAGCAGCATCAATGGCCATGGAGTTCAGGTAAGTCTAAATCATTTCTGTATGAACCTCTTATAAGTAATGTTTTTAATGCTATATACGCTTCTTTTTAACTTATGCAACCTATAGCAAATGTTAACAGATATCACTGGGTTAAAAAACTGAGCTAATCATATTTCTGTTTTCCTGATGTATTGTCATGACTCATGAGGAGAAAATGATGGAATCAAGTACTGCTGACACCTCCTGAAAGTGCTAGTAACCTGGTTCTAAGGCTAGTTCTCTGGCTGTAATAGTTCCTCAACCACTTTCCCCGGAACAAATGTGTAGATAAGCATGGGCAAAACAGCTACATACTTATGCCAGGTGAGTGATTTTGAACAAATGATACACAAACCGAATGATATCACTGCAGCATACATACTTATCTCATGACAGGTGTGTTTAAAGTTACCCTGTATTGGGAGGAATATAGAGGCTTCCATAGTTGTTTCCTTGTAAGCTATGCATATTGCCTGGTTGTCCTGCTGATGCTCTTGCCTCTTAGGCTTGGTTCTCACTTGTGCCAAGGGTCAACAGTGTAACGTCCGCGCCGATGGTCCGGTTGCAGCCCAGGCAGATGCGTTACCTCAGGGTTATTGCGGACTGCACAGAAGTGCGGTCCGCTTACTGCCACAGATTCCGTGGCTATGTTGCAGCCTGACAAGTCTGAATGCCTCCTATTTATAAAATCGTTCACTCAATGAGCGGAGAAGGGACAAACAATGTCAGTGTCCGTTCTCTGCTCTAGTGGGAACAGAGCTTTAAGCTGTCCAGTCACTGTAGAAAAGATTATTTTTTCCATCAATATTTAGACTGACATCTAGGTATATAATAAATGTCTTTAATCAATCATGAGGATATAATATACTGGTTATACAGTAGTTGAACTGAATTTGCAATAGTAAAGTTATATAACTGTCCTTAAACCTTAAAGAGGAACTCCAGTGAAAATAATGTAATAAAAAAGTGCTTCATTTTTACAATAATTATGTATAAATGATTAAGTCAGTGTTTGCTCATTGTAAAATCTTTCCTCTCCCTGATTTACATTCTGACATTTATTACATGGTGACATTTTTACTGTGGGCAGGTATGTAGCTGCTGCTAGCTGTTTTGGCAGTTGGAGACAGCTGTAAACAGCTATTTCCCACAATGTAACAAGGTTCACAGACAGAAAACTGCCAACAGTACCTCGGTCCTCAGAGCTTCTTGTGGGAGGGGTTTCACCACAATATAAATCATACAGTGCCCCCTGATGGTCTGTTTGTGAAAAGCAATAGATTTCTCATGTTAAAGTCGGTATCAGCTACTGATTGGGATAAAGTTAAATTCTTGGTTGGAGTTTCTCTTTAAACACAGGCCTATGCCTAATTCTATTGTTTGTCACTTTCTGTTGCTATGGAGCAGGAGGAGGGTCGGTAGAGCGGCATACAATGGAGTGGCACGAAGCGGGCGGGGTGAGTGGGGAGAAGAATACCCTTGGCCAGCACTTGGCCTAGGAACCTAGGGAGGTTGGCACACATTCTAGATTCTCCACCTAGTGCGTGCGGGCAGTGGGAATTGAATGGCAGTGTAAATCTGCTATTGAATGCCACACTCCCAGAATCGAGGCACCGATCCAAAGTTTTGTTAAAAGGTACATTGCAGTACAATGGGTACATGCAAAAGGTGGAGTGTGTGATTCAGGGGTACCTTGTCTTGGTTATGCAGAGTGAGATGGTTCCAGATTGGAGAGGAACGAGCAGGAGGCGTCAATTCTCCTACCAGAGAGACGCAGGGGACAACATCACACTCTGGAGCAACCAACAGAGAGTGCCTCTGAAACAACTATACACACGTAAAGGCTGAAAAGCCAAGGGGTGGTGGTTCTCGAAACAAGAAGTAAAAAATCGAGATCAAGCCACATTTCCAGGTGACAAAGAGGGTGGAGAGAGCGGTCCAGGGGGGGGGGAAAGCCAACACAGGGAACCCCATCCACACTACACGGGTCACAACAGGGGACGATATTACACAGTCCATATGCAGCCGCTTATCCTCATGCTAGTTGGGTAAGTGAAGAGGTACTCTTAATTGAAAGATTGCAGAGAGTACAGTCTTCCCGACCTCAGGTACATAGTGTGCCTCAGGACATAAGGGGGGGAAGAGGTCCAATCAGGACAGTTGGGGACATATTTTGTCAGGGAGATGCTAGAAGATCCTGTACAACTGAGATTGGACAAGGGGAGGTATATCGATTTTTCTGGAAAAGGATCTTTTGCATGGAAGCTTCGAGATGTTTGGGTGAACAAATGGAAACGGTGCAACATTCCTTTAGGCACCGCCACTTCCTTAGTTCCCACCTCAACACATGTCTTACACCAGGACCTGAGAGGTCAAACTTTTTTGGTGCTAGACGGGGAGGTGAAACGAGTAGAGTTGTCCTCATGCGGGCAATTCTCCCAGAGGTACCTGTGTTTGCCGGGGCAAGTAAAATTTAGTGAAGAAGCCTGCGGGCTCAATAACACAGAAGGCGAGGATACCATTCAAAAGATCCACCCTGAAGCCAAACCGATAGTTCCGGTGGCTGAAGGAAAGGTTTGTTTTTTTAGCATCATGTGTAAGGACACAGTCAAGGTACATTTTCATAATTGTTCCGATAAGGGGGATCTGTTAAGGGTAACAGGGTTTGATCCAAGACGACCACACTTTGATACAACGGTTAAACAAACAGTACACTATGTTAGAGGTAAGATTTCACCATGATCCAGGTGATCCTAACGAGGTAGAACACAAAAATAAGCAGGTGAGTTCCAGTCTGACCTGGTGGAAAAGGTTTCCGGCGATGTTCCAGGGACACTCGGACTGGGCCTCTGCAGTTCAAAATTTCTTTCTACACCCACTGGTCGTCGGGATGGGGATGACAACTTTGGGCATCATTATCCAGGTGAGGTTGTGTTAAATTACGCAAAACAAATTAACCTGGTCAAGAGATTGGTGCCTCATAAACAATCTCATTATCCAATATTTCCAAATTAAGGGATATACAGGGTTATGGGTATAGGTGTAGTAGTATCTGGGATGGAGCTGATTGTATAAAGGCGTTCTTTTAGAAGGCACCTGGCACTGCTCCGTTGTGTAACAGACAAACGAGTTTCACTTTTCTGTGCTCATGCAAGTTTGTGAGTGATACGCAAGTGACGCAGATGCTGAGAATGTGGTATAGAGGGACTTAGAAGTAGGGCCTCCCCAGAGAGCCTGGTTACAGGAAGACCAAGAGGTCTTGCCCTCTCTCCCAGGGATAACCACCTAGAGCAGAGAAGGTGTGTGAGCACGAGCATCGAAAAGTGAAACATAAAGGAAAGAAACCAGGTACTGCTGGGTTCCGAAGCTGTGATCTGCGGATCAAGCCATTTTAGGGGGGATTGTTATAATTTAAGTAGGCCTCAGTTATTGGGACTGAGTTTTAGGTAAAAGGCTTGTTCGCAGAATATACCTTTAAATAGAGTTTCTCGTGATGCAGGCAGAAGCATCTCAGTGTCTGCTTGAAGCAAATGATACAAGCAGATACTGAGAAGATGTTCCTAGTCCAAGGTCTTAGGCCTACACTGCCCCAGACAAATGGACTACGGGAACAATCAACATGGGCCATATTTATAAAACATAACATTCTTGCAACTAGGGCATAATATCTTATTGAGTATTAATCGAGTAGGTGTGTGTCCTAACATCACAAGGGATCTGAACCAATCATAGATGGCTCAGATGAGGTCACATTTAACTCTTTCTGGTTCATATAAAGAGGGAGTACGGAGGGAAAAGGGGGTGCACTCTTCTTTCCAGCTATCCGGCTCTCTATGCTTCCTAGTTAGAATACTAGCTTCCTGTATGTATGATGTAAATATATGTGATGTACATAGGACATAGGAAAGACTATTTATACTTTGAAGAAATCAAACTGTAACACAAGATGCTTAATAAACCCCTTTGAAAGGTGAAGAAGGCTGTCTCCGCTCTATCTCCTGTATGCTGTCGCTGTGAGTTGCAGCTCTGATGAGTTGCTGGTGCCGGAGCTAAAGGTGATTTATTACATACAAGACTTTAGATGAGACATCAGCCCTAAGCAAAATGGGAACCTTTTGTGTAATTTCCCTTAATCACGAGCAAGTTATGATCACAAAAAGACCCGATATTTAAGTTCCTTCTTAAAGAGAATCTGTACTCTAAAATTCTTACAATAAAAAGCATACCATTCTATTCATTATGTTCTCCTGGGCCCCTCTGTGCTGTTTCTGTCACTCCCTGCTGCAATCCTGGCTTGTAATTGCCAGTTTTAGGCAGTGTTTACAAACAAAAGACATGGCATGTGATAGGCTGAGAGGAGCTCAGTCTGTGACTCATACAGAGCCTGCAGGAGGCGTGGGGAGGGTGTGTATAGCTTCTGCCTATAACAAGCAGAGCAGCACATTCTTGCCTGAGCCCGACAAAGCCGTCAGAGGAAAGAAAATTAGATTATATAACAGAGATAATGCAGCCACTGTGCAACTAGGAAAGGCTGCAGTAAGACACACCACATTAGAACAGGTATAGGAACTTATAGGATAGAAGAAATAAGGCTGAACATTGTGTTACAGAGTCTCTTTACGACTTAACCAAGTTTTATTGATCAAATTTAACTGAAAAATACTCAATTGTTAGGGCTCTTTTCCACTATGGAACACGATCGCAATCATAATCCCGCTGCGATCACGTTTCAAACTAATTTCCACCAATATGATTGCAATTGAGCTGCTATACTCAAGTATAAGTGCAGGAAGACATTCAAAAGAAACTAAAGTCTCTGTGTCAGATACAGATCTGTAGTGTTGTCTGTGCGGTTTTGATGGTGTGTGTGTGCGTGCGTGCGTGCGTCTGTGTTCATGTGCGTGCAGGAACACGTGCAAAAGAAACTAAAACCTTGTGACCTCAGTTCATCAAAAAAAAATGCTTTTTTACTCAAGCACATTGAATGAGACAGGTCTGCAATTTAAAATAACACTTCAAGTGTATTATTTGCACTCACATATGTACAGTATATACGCCCTTATCTCTTCTGCTTGCCCTAAGCTTCCAGAGCTTGCTGTAGTAATGCTTCTGACCTTTCTGAGCCCCCTCACCGGTTGTGCCACTACACAGAGGGACGCCAAATGTTTTTTCAACCTCTACTTTTGCTTTTATCACTGTAAAACTCACTCGCCACTCCCTCCTTTCCATCACTATCTACTCCTTTTTGTGGTCCAAGCTCCATCAAGCTGTACAGGAATAGCTCATTGTCTTTGATGGATGTCTATAGTTCACAGTACATATTATAAAGAAACCCTGACAAGCCAGAACATTAAGCATTTACCATAAAAAAAACATAATCATTCACACCTATTACATCTGGAGGCTATTAAACCCTGCAATGATAGCAACATTTTTTTTGATGGCTCTTCATCTTGTTCAACACGTGTCATGTGACCCACTTAGTTTAAAGACTTTCGATATTCAAGAATGCTTTTGTGCTCACAGCCGTAATTTCTTCCTCACCTTAGAAAAAGAATAGACGTCATATTTGTATGCATAAAGGAGTCAAGGCGATGTCAGCTGCGCCCCGTACATTACATATTTTCATTAGATGTATGTGACACAGGATTGAGATGATAACAGCGTGAATGGCTCTGCAGCTCGATTCCTGAATTAAAATGGAAATGGTGTTCTAATGCTGCGTATGTGTCAGAGACAAGCAGAGTGCAGGGGTTATTCATCAAAGTCTCCCGGCTGCTTCAGGATGGAGAAAGAAGAAAACAACATTCAAGGCTACTTCTATCAAACACAAACACCAACAATAAAAACAGAGAAATTGCTTCTCAGATGAATCCCAAGCAGCTTCTGGACAGTCTTATAAAAGTGGACAGGAAGAAGTAGAACAAGGGCAAATAAAAAATAAATAATAAAAAAGTTTCCCCCGAGCAGCTATCTAGCGGAAGGCCCAAGAAGAGGTTAAACATCAGTACGCTTGACAATGATAATAGTCTGTCTGAGTACACAGCACTGTACATAAAACGATACGGACAAGAGTATAATCAATAAGACACAGAGTGAATCTCGGCTATCAAGCTGTAAGTGGGCCCGTGTGCTGAACACGGCATTCTCACATAAAAATCCAATTTTCACATCCAGACAGATTTATTTTCCATGGATCACCGAAAACATAAAAAAAAAATCCCCCCCACCACACACACACACATAACAACACGAACAATGACTGCTTTTGTTTTGCTTTGTTTGCTTCAGCCTGCTTGGGGAAATCTTTCTGGAATGTGAAAATGAAATGTGCTGGGGATATGTATTGACATGGTGTCATTTGCTCCAGTCATAGCGGGGCTGTCAGTCTTGCTTAGTGCATGCATGAAGACTGTGGCGTGCATCTGCCTTCTAGAGACAGAGAGCCAGTCACAGCACGGCCACAATAACAAGCAAGCGGCCAATCAGAAGATCAAACATAATGGAAGTGCACAGAGATACTAAAGAGCTCCCACCGATGGAGCCATACAACGGATGCACTACAATCTCGAGCCTTCAGCAGGTGTTATGGGATGGCAATGTAAAAGCAATCTGCAGGGTCTTTTCGGGAAAATGGAAAGTTTACCAATGACTTAAGCAGTTTTCTGAAATGGAAAAGCCCTAATATAAACCCATGATGTAGGCTTCAGATGGAAAGCCTACAGAGGAAATCAGATCTGTCAGCTCCTGATATTGCGCTCAGTAACAACGGAAGGAAATAACTCAATTTCCTTAAACCATCAGATGGGGATAGAACTCCTGAAGGAATGTTGAATGGTTTCCTATTTTTGCATTTAGCCAGAGAAGCAATATTAATTGACCTGTCACACACTATATTTTAATATTTGCCAACAAACACACCAAACAACAGGTATCCACACATGCCATGTGCAGATATAACCTTTTTGCCTATGACCATTCTATCTTGATTGCCAAAACCAGGGCAATCTAGGAAAGGGATGTAACTACAAAGCACAAGGCAACCTTTTGATGGGCCTCATCATGACCAGGGGGCCCATCTGTGAAGGAACATGTAACAAGTATAGTCTCCATGACCCCCTCCTGTAATAGTGTGTTTATCATTGCTCTGTCTCCCCATAACAAGTATGACCGCCACAACATCCTTCCCTTTATCACAACAGCAACAGTCTCCTAAACACGGCCATGACCTCTCTGCATAGTCCAAGTCCCACTCAATTGTTTAAGTCTCCCTTTAGCAGGGCCATGCCCTCCCATGCAGAGTGGTGCAGAAAAGCAGGTATTGTTATAGCTACCTGTCTCAGTGGACACTGTAGCCCATGTCTCCTACATACTCCACTGTCCCAGTGGCTCCCTTTTTTCACGTCTCCATCTCCCGCAGCTAGTGCTCACTTGATGTAAGAGAAGCGCTAATAGAAGATTGATGAAAGGAAGATGCAACCGTCAGAAGAGTAAGGCAGACAGATGTAGAAGAACTTCAGTGTGTGTCTTGACAGGTAGCTATAACAACACCTCCTTCCCTGCACCGTTCATTACAGCAATCACTAGATTATACGAGGGAGGGACTCTGGAGAGGGGGCTTCTGCATAGGATGGAGGGTAAAAAGTGGGGCCCACCACCTCTGGATTCTCCTGCAGCTGCAGGAGCTGCTCCCCATGCTTCAAAGATCCTCTGAGGATGCTCAGGTGGACAATGTATAACGTGGTTTGCATGTTTCTCCAAATCATAACAGGTGAATGCCTTTCATTGTACAATTATAGTTACATTACATAGTTACATAGTTATTTTGGTTGAAAAAGGACATATGTCCATCGAGTTCAACCAGAAAACAAAGTACAACATCAACATGCTCCCTCAAATATCCCTGTTGATCCAGAGGAAGCGAAAACCCTTACAAGGCATGATCCAATTAGCCCCAAAAGGGAAAAAAATCCTTCACCACTCCAGACAGTAAGCTATTTTAACCATGTTTTTAGTTCTCACCCGATGGCCTATGACATAAAAGTGTTTCAAAGCTAGATATGAGTTAAAGAGAATCTGTATTGTTAAAATCGCACAAAAGTAAACATACCAGTGCGTTAGGGGACATCTCCTATTCCCCTCTGTCACAATTTCGCTGCTCTCCGCTGCATTAAAAGTAGTCAAAAACAGTTTTAAAAAGTTTGTTTATAAACAAACAAAATAGCCACCAAAACAGGAAGTAGGTTGATGTACAGTATGTCCACACATAGAAAATACATCCATACTCAAGCAGGCTGTATACAGCCTTCCTTTTGAATCTCAAGAGATCATTTGTGTGTTTCTTTCCCCCTGCAGCTCTCACCCACTGAAGAGTTACAGGCTGATTGTTTCTTCCTGCAGACAGCTCTGCCCCGTGTCTGTATTTCCTCAGTATGTGACTCCTTTCACAACAGAGGAGGATTTATCCAGCTTGTAAAAGGTAAGAGAGCAGAGAAAAGCTGCATAATCTAAATAACACACACGGGAGTGTGCATAGAGGGGGCCTGGAGGGGGGGCGTGGGAACTTGTAGGATGGTAAAAAACAGGATGTAATTTTTCTTACAGAGTCTCTTTAAGTTCAAGGGAAGATGACTGTAATGCCTCCTGCCAATTTGAAGCACCAAAGTGGGACTATTTATCTTGCCAAAGGATCGAATCATCATGTAAGGTATTCAGATCACAGGCCTCACATAACATTGACCTAGGTGACACCCTTGAATGTAGGTATTACTTAATATGGAAACTGTATTATGCTACTTCATCTGTTTCTTAAATGATTAATTTCTCTGAGGCCCCTTTTACACTCGCCTACTGCATCACCCCACGTTATGATTTCCTGTCGCACCCTGCAGCAAGGGCCATTCAAGTCTATGGAGACTTGCACATTTAGCTTGATGTGACGCGATGCACCAGGAGTATCCAAACCACCACATTCTCAATGCAGTCTGCAGTGCGTTGCCACATGATCTGGGCCTACCGCACAATTAGCAGCATTGCAAGTCAGTGGGCCATTGACAGCAGCAAGTGTGAACAACGGGAGTGCGGTGTGATGCAGTGCACATGCGTGGGCCGAAGGGAATCCCAGTGATGTACTTCCTGCCCAGCTGGGAGTATGTCACTAGCCGGGGTTGCATATGACCCTGACGCTGCACCATGGTGCAGTTTCATATGAAGCTTTCTGCGGTACGAAATGGTGCTAATGCACTAATCTTACGTGTAAAACCAGCCTCACTGATTTTACAATACATGTATGCATAGGTTCAGAAATAATTCACTAAAAAGGGTTAGGCTATTTAACAAACTGGATTATAATATGAAAAGTTTCCCTTGAATGGAATTTCATTGCGTTAAAAATTCTCTTTTGTAAGGTATCAATATGTCAGTAACACATGATCCTCGGTAATGATAACAAACAATACGCGGGAACTGTGAAACAGCCTCGGGAGCGGACGGTTCACACAGTCTAAAGATTTTGTGCTTAAATCATATTATTAAGTGAATTATATAGATTTGGGCCATTGACACCAAAATGAAATAGCTAGGTGGCAGACAGAATGGAAACAGTTATAATAACAAAAAGTCATATTGGCAGATATAATATAATGAAGAGACTTGGAGAATACAGCCACAGCCTATAATCAAGGAGATCCATATTCAGTCAGTGGAAGAATAACGCAATTTACTGTCAATTCTCGCTGTCACCTAGCATTACACAATATCCGGCCTCGACGCATAGGTGGATTCTGAGGAACATGACAGGAACTTTATTTGTCTGAGCAGTGAGATCAGGCTTCAGCATCTGACCATGACAGAACATCTTTTTGTAGCATTAAATCAACGTCGTTCATGGCTTGTCCGCATTATACGTGAAATAAGGTAGCTTAGTAACAAGGATTATTGTTCTTTAGAGCTGTATTATGTTTTCCTCTGATAGAGTGAATTTAACTTCCTATCGCTCTGATTAGTTATTTGTCACCAAGGAAACTGAGTTTTATACCTTTTTAACATTCATGAAAGAAAATTAATTAGTAGCTTATCCACTGTGCTACATAAATGCATGTGATTATTAAGCGAAAACTTCTCAGAGTGACACGATTAATGCCAATTCAGCCTCAGTGTTTCCAAAAAACAGGAAATGTTCAGCTCCATTTAGCAGAGTGTTTCTAGGGAGATCAGTCTGTCCTGCCTACAGCAAGCTTTCATTTCTAACTTGCACATCACTCAGCCTTGACTTGCTGTGGTGAGAGAAACTTGCATAAATTGTGTTGGTTAAAAGGTATAACTACATGCAATGACATAGTATCCTTTGGGGAAACTAAAAACAACATCTGTACCTTACTACAATTTTCATTAGATGTGTAGCTACTGGGGCACTAGGCCCTGCAGGCTCAGGGACATGGGAGCCATCAACCTCTTACTCTCCCCTCTCTCTCTGAAACACAGGACCCCCTTCAGAGTCAGTGCTGTTGTAGCCACACTTATTCTGGATTGGGGGGCGGTCACGGTGGCCACACTTTTGTGAGAGGGTCAGGGTGGCCCCACTGTTGTCAGAGGGTCATAGTAGCCCCACTGTTGTGAGAGGGTCATGGTGGCCATGCTGTTGTGAGAGGGTCATGGTGGCCCCACTGTTGTGAGAGGGTCATGGTGGCCACACTGTTGTGAGAGAGACATGGAGGCCGCGCTGTTCTGAGAGCGTTGTGGTGTCCACACTGCTCTGAGAAAGACATGGTGGCCACACTGTTGTGAGAGGGTTGTGGTGTCCACACTGCAGTAAGAGAGACATGGTGGCCACACTGTTGTGAGAGTGTTGTGGTGTCCACACTGCTGTGAGAGAGACATGGTGGCCACACTGTTGTGAGAGGGTTTTGGTGTCCACACTGCTGTGAGAGAGACATGGTGGCCACACTGTTGCGAGAGGGTTGTGGTGGCCACACTGCTGTGAGAGAGACATGGTGGCCACACTGTTGTGAGAGGGTTGTGGTGGCCACACTGCTGTGAGAGAGACATGGTGGCTAGAGATGGCTCGAACCTCAAATTGCCGCAAACGCGAACTTCCACAAAAGTTCGCGAACCGGCGAACTCGGCGAACTGCAATAGACTCCAATGGACAGGTGAACTTAAAAAATTACAAACACTGTTTCTGGCCACAAAAGTGATGGAAAAGATGTTTCAAGGGGTCTAACACCTGGAGGGGGCATGACAGAGTGGGATACATGCCAAAAGTCCCTGGGAAAATTACGGATTTGGTGCACAGCAGGGTTATAATCCCTAAAGGGCAGAAATCACATTGCATTCCTAAATTAGAGGCATGAAGTGCTTGAAAACATCTTGTGTGTGTAGACATGGAGCAGCAGGTAGTGTAAGTAGTGTACTGCTTCACACTGAAGGCGCGAGCTGTCTGCGCCTGCCTTTTCCCCCCCTTGGAGTGTTGTGTGAAAGCCAGCTCTGAGCTCCAAACCTTGGAGTGGCCCATGCTTCACTCCTTTCACATGCGTTCGCTCCCAAGTCGTGCTCATGTAGCAGAACCCAATGGATGTTAAGGTAAGTGCCTGTTTTTAAATTTTGGGAGGCAGGTGCGGGCGGCTCTTCCCAGCGCTGGCCACGCTTGGGGGGGGTCGCCTGCACCTCCAAGCCTCCCCCTTCGGGATGCCGCTGTGGTTTCCAGGCAGTGAGAGAGCTTGGGGCCCCGTGGCACCCCGGTTGTATGGGGGCATTGGGAAGCCTCCCCGTGGCGCTCCTGGATAGTGCTTATGTAGCATGAACTAAGTCCCACAGGGAAACCGCTTTGTGGTATTGGTTTTAACTCTGCAAACTTTGGCATGCGAAAACAAATGCATATTTGCATGAGCTATGTCTCGTGAGTAGCCAATTAGGCCAAATTTGCAGGGCCAGATTTGTCGGGTGTTGCTTGGTTTGATGCACACATGAATTCTCTATGAAGTGTACTGCTTCACACTGACAGACCAAACTCACTGTGTAACGCACCGCAAACAGCTGTTTGTGTAGTGATGGCCATGCTGGACTGGTGCGCAGGATGGTGAGAGTGCAGGCGATGGCGTTTTTCAAGCCCATATGGTCGGGCTGAGGTAGCTCAATGACAGAACAACAGTGACTGTCCAGCTGATCGAATTTGGTCTGTCCACAATGAAGCAACGACCTTATTATCTTGGGTGTGCCCCCCAACACACTCATATAGGTCATTGCTTCATTGTGATACGCAAGCCTCTTCACTGCGGCAGGATAACGACCATGAAGGGGAATTGACCCTTTTGTTTTGTTGTTGCAGCCGCAGTGCAGCCAGAGAAATTAGGCAATGCCTGAACGCACCAGAAAAATTATCATTCTTTTTGTTAGCGGCTGCTAGCAGCGGTCTTAAAAATTCAGGAATCCACCTGGAGTCCTGGACCCTGTTGGTGGTGGCGGAGAAGGCAGTTAAGTGGCCTGCAGGCAGAGATGCTGTGTGGGGACTGACTTAGTCTTGGGGCAGGCAGCAGCGGCCGGCAGGCAGGCAGATATGCTGTGTGTGGGGACTGACTTAGTCTTCGGACAGGCAGTCACACGGGGTGCAGGCAGAGATGGTGTGTGTGGGGACTGACTTATGCTGGGCTCGATGCCGGAACGTCAACACTCGTCCGCATATGCGCGCGGATTGATTCCCACTCATCCCCGCGGGCGCTTCCTAATCAGCGCTTCTTTTCTGCATTGTCGAGCACGGGATCGAGCGCGGTATCGATCCGCCGTGGTGATCGGCCACGTCGGATATTATCAATCGAGCCATCAGCGGCTCGATTGATAAGAACTATCGCGCCGTGTATGCCCAGCATAAGTCTTCGGGCAGGCAGTCACACGGCGTGCAGACAGAGATGCTGTGTGTGGGGACTGACTTAGTCTTCAGGCAGGCAGTAGCCCTCCGGGATCTATGCCTCATTCATTTTGATAAAGGAGAGGTACTGAGGCAGGGCAAGCCAGAAGTTGGATGGCAAATTGTGACAGCTCTGGCCACAGGTCAAGCCTGCGCACCCAGTGGTCCAGGGGTTCATCGCTGCTCAGACTTTCGATGGTTCTTTCTCTACCATTGTTAAAGCTTGCATCTATTTTTTGAAATTACTTTTCTGCTGTCGGTGCAGTTCCTTCAACGAGAATCTGTTATGGAGGGCAAGTCTGCCATTCATCAGGGGAATCAGGGTTTGATTACGGTCCGGAGTGGGAGCCTGAGAAATGGCTACCACCACACATCAAAGTAAGGCAGCAGGCACGGCACGCAAGTCCGACTCGGGGAGGTAGTGATGAAAAATGACAATACAGGAGGACTCTTTCAAGGCCCTGCTGTATAATGATAAGACGAATACACCTGAAATCCTTTAACGAGAATCTGTTATGGAGGACAAGTCTGCCATTCATACAACTGTGTGATAAACTTTCCATGGTACTTTCTCAGTACCATGGTGACCACGGGTAACAGGCCGGGAATCAGGGTTCGATTCCGTTCCAGAGTGGGAGCCTGAGAAACGGCTACCACCACACATCCAAGAAAGGCAGCAGGCACAGCACGCAAGACCCGACTCAGGGAGGTAGTGACGAAAAATAACAATACAGGAGGACTCTTTTGAGGCCATGCTGTATAATAATGAGACGAATACACTTGAAATCCTTTAACGAGAATCTGTTATGGAGGGCAAGTCTGACATCCATTCAAGTGAAAGGTATGCACTGACTGCCAAGTATATTACAATGTGCAGTCACAGATGCAGTGAAAGGTATAGAGTGACTGGTATAATACAGTGTGCAGTAACACAGATGCAGTGAAAGGTAAGCACTGACTAGTATAATACAGTGTGCAGTCACACATATGCAGTGAAAGGTATGCAGTGACTGGTATAAAACACTGTGTAGTCACACAGATGCAGTAAAAGGTATGCAGTGACTGGTATATAAAACAACGTGCAGTCACACAGATGCAGAGAAAGGTATGCAGTGACTGGTATAATACAGTGTGCTGTCACTAGAGCTTCTCCATGCTACAATCCTGGAAATTTCAAAAGCACCCTCAAGACCCGCCTTTTCAGACAAGGTTATACCTTGTTATAAATTTGAGGGTTCCCTGCCTTATCCCCTAACCTCTTCATGTACTCCCCTAGTGTCTCCATCCCACTACCCCCTAGATTTTAAGGTCCCAACTTCAGGGACCTCCCCTTTGTGCTTCCTGTTTCTGTGTACTTTATCAAATCTACTGTACATGTACCAGTATTAGTGATGTTTTCAAGCTACAGCTACATATCAATTGTATGTACTTGTACTTGTGTCGCTGTATGTCCTGAATGTACAGTGTGTTGAACTAACTACTCATGCATCATTATTGTATGTTTTGTACTATGTACAATGCTATGGAAGATGTTGGTGCTTTATACAAAAATTAATAAAAATAATAAAGTGTTACTGAAATCAGGAAATGTAGCTGAAAGGACAACCTTCTATATTGCCTTGAGCAAGCAATCACATTCTTCTTTCATTTGAAAAATAAACATAAGCTGGGCTGCCGTGTAGTTAACACGGTCCATTTGTGTTTTATGGTACAAAACCATGCCTTGGTTTATTAAGATATGGTTCCAGTGTCCACGGACAAGTCCTCCCAATTACATTGTCACAGTGTGCTTGGTAGAGTGAGCATAACATGAGCGGGAGCAGAATGTCTTGTATGGATGTACAGCAATATATGTGCGAGTAACCTGGGAGTACAGCTGCCTCAGGCCAGCTCAGAGAACAATTTTCGCTGGTAGTGTAGTGAAAGTCTACCTGTGGACAAAGTGTTATTGACATTAGCTTAGCCTGAGGATAGGCTTATCCCCAGACTCTCACAAAGGATGGAGAATTCTGAAAAACAAATGCAGTTTATTATTGCTTTTCTTTTTCATCTTCTCCATCAAATTCAATTCCTTTTAATACATGTTCTAAGATCAACTGCTCCAATAGTGTAGAGCAGCTATAAAGGGTATGTAGACTGTATAATACACATGTATAAGGAGATCCTTCTTCTTTCTCTGACATCTGCTTTTATACACTGATCTGTGCAGGATTTTATTACAATAAATTATTTACTGTACTTTGGCTGAATAAACTTTCATCTTCATGAGAGCAAACAATAGGGTGTAGGTATGTAAGGTGCGTTCTTTCGTTATTGGATCACTTATTTTCATTATTATTCTTTTTTACCATATTCATCATGATTAAACGTTTGGAAATATTTTACTTTTCAAATTGTTTAAAATTTATGGAAAAATGCTATGATGCGACTGAGAGGGGAAAAGTGCATATTGTATCCCCTGCCCTCCCTCCACTGCAGTTGTGGAAGTGATATTTGCAGTATGCGCCTATCTCCAGGTCCTCCTGTTCTGGCTAACACGAGGCTATGAGAAAATACAGTCTCTTGCTGAAAATATCAGTATCAGTTGCTCTAAAATAATGTCCCTGGATTTCAAGGACTCTCATGGTCCACTTTAGGTCAAACAATTTCTGTAATCTAAAGAGCACTCCTATTGGAAGAAGCTGTAAAAGATTGTTATTATTGTTACAAGCTGGCATAGTAGTCTGGCTGTAGGCAGATTGTGACAGTGGAGCCATCAATTGCCTGAGCTCTGGTAACTTCTGCCAAGGCTCTTCAGGCACTCGAAGTGATGCCGCGCCCCCCCCCCCCCCCCACACACACACACATATATCTTAAATCCATTATTGCTCCAGAGGCCACTAATCCACCTCCTGCTCTCTTTCCTTGGGCTGGCTAGTAGTCAAATCACCTCCAAACTTTATGCCACTTCTAACATTGCTTCCTACAGGTCTCCAGGACCTTGTATATTTAGACAATTTTTGTATCACTGTGCGATTGATATTGGAATTATTTTCTCATTTTGCTCATAAGCTACTAATTGGCACAGGTCAAACAATTTGTCAATGTATTTATTAGTAGTAATTGCATTAAAATATACATGTATTATCACTGTTATAAAAATGTCTTATTGTTTTATATATAAAGGTAAAAGTATCTGCTGCGGTGTAACACAGGCTCCTAACTCCTCACCAACTTACTCCTGGGGAGGAGACAACAGTCTGAAACACTTTATACAACTTGCAAATGCTAAATTATAAAATGCATTATCTTATACAACATTTTAGGAAATTATGGTGAACTTTGACATCAAGGAAACTTGGGACACACTTGATGAAAAATTACGTCCAATTTCAGATACTCCTATCTCAAGCTACTGCACTTTTAGTTCTCGGTACCTTTCTCCATATGTTCTGTTCACGACCTTGGAGTGTTTACTGACTCTTTCCATTCTGCCACCAGCCTTGACCTACTAGCTGATCGTGACCTTGTATGTTTGTTACCTTGGCAAGACCACATTTTTGTCTGATGTGTCAGCACTTTACATTGTTCCTGCCTGCTGTCAGCAACCCAAGATCCTAAAAATATTCATCAACTCCTTTGGGACACTCTTGTGAAATTCAAGGCGAAGTCTCAGCCACTGTACCTTAGTCTTTATTAGGTCCCACATCCACTAATGACACAGATAGTCTATAATCACAACAGTGGCATGGGCTTATCTTGGGAATAGGTGATCCCAAGTGGAAGTTAAAGACGAAGCAGGTGGTTTTGTCTCTCACGTGGGGAATAGTATTTAACACCTCCGGGGAGTTTTACGGCAGCAGGGAGAGCCATCATTAGGCTCTCCCAGTGCCCAACTCACTGGTGACGCGTACATACGTATGCATTACATATTCCAGGATGCCCCAGTCAAACGATCATATATTATCAGGTAGTATTGTATGTAATACATTGGCACGAACAAAGTAACACCTGCTGAGATAGCTAAACAGATCAGTTGACAGGTTGTGGCAGACTTTTCTTAGGAGGAGCAGATATAAAGTAGGCTTGTGAATCTGTAGAGTGGTTCTGGGAAGTTCTGGAAAGGATGCTGCAAAGGATTCAATTGCATTTTAAAAAACTACTACTCCTATCTGGCAAGCTCTCACAGAAAATGAAAAATATGTAGGCACAACACTGATTTGTATGAGAAATAGATCTAAAGATTTCATTCTGCCACCTTGCTGCCAGAAACATACATTTCCCTTCACTTTGTTGTTGCTTTGACTTGACAAACCATTTCTGACTACAGTAGATGACAGCTCTGCAGCTGTGTGCAGAGATGTAATGGCAATTAAAAGTCTTACCAGTTTGAACAGACTGAGTGAAGAGGGTAATCTCCATTCCTGACAGCACTCCTGCCAAATACTAAGGTGGTATTTCTGTTTTTTTTTTCAACTCAAGGTTTCATATTAATAATTTCATTTTGCTGCTATAACATGAATGTAGGGGTAGCAGAATGTCAAAATCATCATTATAGTAGCATTTTAACACAGGGTTAAGTGTTTTGCATGTTCCTGTACATGATTAATGTACCTCCTTTATTCTGCTTCTACTTATTGTACATGTGTAATGTTGTAATTCTGGGGCTGTTTAACTGAAAAAAGTTTCACTGTACAACCCCAATACCTATGAATGTAATGTTCAGCACACGAACTCTCCTGGCATACAAACTTGTCTCCAAAAAAGCTGAGTTGCTGTACAAAATGTAACTAAAATCAGAATTTAAGGATTTGAAATTGATTTACCTGTATAATTGACTGAAAAAATACTACAAAGACAGCATAGCAGACATTTAATCTTAGTTTATTGTTTTTTTTTTTTTAATTACTATTTTGAATTTGAAGCCATCAACATATCTGAAATATAATATGGAAAATTTGTGTAATGCTAAAAAAAGTGGAACATCAGCTTATTAGGTTCATTGGTAACAAGCAGAGCCGGGACAAGGTCCTTCAGCACCCAAGGCTGAGACAGCAAAGTGCGCCCCTCCATCCCTGCCACCCCAGCCATCACACACTGATTGCTATTAGACTAATAGGTGCCCCAGGGCCCCCAACCTCCCCAACACCTTAATATCTAGTTATATGGCTTGCAGTCACTGTCATGTATCCCCTTTTCTTATTTCTTTCTGCTTCAAACACAATTAGGAATGACAGCTGAATGAATTGTGCGCCCCCTCCTTCACTGCGCCCTGAGGCTGGAGCCTCTCCAGCCTATGCCTCGGCCCGGCCCTGGTAACAAGGCAGCTACATGACTGGTTATACAAAAAGCATCCCAGAGAGGCTGGATCTCTCCTACCTAAAATCTGACATGTGCAAATATTGCAACAATTTATGAATATCGTTCCTAAATGTAAAGTTGGAAGTTTTGAATCAGGATGATACCATTTATTGGCGAACTTAGAGCTAAATAAATAGTAAGCTTTCAGCTAATAAGCCTTCTTCAGAATTAGCTCCTGCATATTGACAAGATGTTAAAACACACAGCTTATATACACTGGACATTTGGAGGAGAAACATTTTTTGCAAACATAAATAAATGTCATTAGATGCCGTAATTACAACGTCAGGAGGGGTTCACAGGGATTTTAGCTAATTTATGACAAATAGATAAGACCACTTGTTTTCTAAAACATTATATAGACAGACAGGTGATGGGGAGACATTGTACATCCAGAGTTCAAACGTGAGTAGGCAGAGTACATACAGTATACGCTATTTAGCTAAAGAAAATTGTGGCATTTAAACCCATCTTCCCAGCACATGAAATACAACGAAATACAAAAATGTAAAGTTGCAAAGAATTTGGAGGGGGGTTATTTATCTATTTAGACATACTCAAGTTTCATATGCAAAAATTTTAATGTACAGTGGCTTGCAAAAGTATTCGGCCCCCTTGAAGTTTTCCACATTTTGCCATATTACTGCCACAAACATGAATCAATTTTATTGGAATTCTACGTGAAAGACCAATACAAAGTGATGTACATGTGAGAAGTGGAACGAAAATCAGACATGATTCCAAACATTTTTTACAAATAAATAACTGCAAAGTGGGTGTGCGTAATTATTCCGCCCGCTGAGTCACTACTTTGTAGAACCACCTTTTGCTGCAATTACAGCTGCCAGTCTTTTAGGGTATGTCTCTACCAGCTTTGCACATCTAGAGACTGAAATCCTTGCCCATTCTTCTTTGCAAAACAGCTCCAGCTCAGTCAGATTAGAAGGACAGCATTTGTGAACAGCAGTTTTCAGATCTTGCCACAGATTCTCGATTGGATTTAGATCTGGACTTTGACTGGGCCATGCTAACACATGGATATGTTTTGTTTTAAACCATTCCATTGTTGCCCTGGCTTTATGTTTAGGGTCATTGTCCTGCTGGAAGGTGAACCTCCGTCCCAGTCTCAAGTCTTTTGCAGACTCCAAGAGGTTTTCTTCCAAGATTGCCCTGTATTTCTCTCCATCCATCTTCCCATCAACTCTGACCAGTTTCCCTGTCCCTGCTGAAGAGAAGCACCCCCAGAGCATGATGCTGCCACCACCATATTTGACAGTGGGGATGGTGTGTTCAGAGTGATGTGCAGTGTTAGTTTTCCGCCACACATAGTGTTTTGCATTTTGGCTAAAAAGTTCCAGTTTGGTCTCATCTGACCAGAGCACCTTCTTCCACATGTTTGCTGTGTCCCTCACATGGCTTGTCGCAAACTGTAAACGGGACTTCTTATGCTTTTCTGTTAACAATGCCTTTCTTCTTGCCACTCTTCCATAAAGGCCACCTTTTGCAGTGCACGACTAATAGTTGTCCTATAGACAGATTCCCCCACCTGAGCTGTAGATCTCTGCAGCTCGTCCAGAGTCACCATGGGCCTCTTGACTGCATTTCTGATCAGCACTCTCCTTGTTCGGCCTGTGAGTTTAGGTGGACGGCCTTGTCTTGGTAGGTACAGTTGTGCCATACCCCTTCCATTTCTGAATGATCGCTTGAACAGTGCTCCGTGGGATGTTCAAGGCTTTGGAAATCTTTTTGTAGCCTAAGCCTGATTTAAATTTCTCATTAACTTTATCCCTGACCTGTTTGGTGTGTTCTTTGGACTTCATGGTGTTGTTGCTCCCAATATTCTCTTAGACAACCTGTGAGGGCGTCACAGAGCAGCTGTATTTGTACTGACATTAGATTACACACAGGTGCACTCTATTTAGTCATTAGCACTCATCAGGCAATGTCTATGGGCCACTGACTGCACTCAGACCAAAGGGGGCTGAATAATTACGCACACCCCACTTTGCAGTTATTGATTTGTAAAAAATGTTTGGAATCATGTATGATTTTCGTTCCACTTCTCACGTGTACACCACTTTGTATTGGTCTTTCACGTGGAATTCCAATAAAATTGATTCATGTTTGTGGCAGTAATGTGACAAAATGTAGAAAACTTCAAGGGGGCCGAAATACTTTTGCAAGCCACTGTATTTGCATTGAAATCTAAACAGTACAATTCAAGCCATTCTTGTATAAAACATTACCGTCAATGAAGTGCAGTGATGCAGAAATGCAAATTTCTGCATCACTGCACCAGTGAGACCGTGATCAAGGGGCAACCCTGTAACAGCAGCTGTCAGTAATATGGTGCTATAGGCTGTACTTCATTGCTTGCTGTTTAGCTTGATTTTCTATGGACTTTCACTATTACTGATAACGTTTGCAATGTTGTTTTACAGCTATATGGCCTTAAATGCGTTTTTGAATCAAGAGCTCATCATGCTGATTTGTTACTATTGCTTGGCATCTATTTGAAAAGGGCGCTTGGAAAAAAAGGGCGCCTGTTGTAGCCCATATATGACAACTTCGGCTACAAAAAGGGCACCTGTTGTAGCTTATATAACAACTTCGGCTACAAAGGGCTCCTGGTGTAGCTCATATATTCCAAATTCGCTACAAAGGGTGCCTGGTGTAGCCCATATATGCCAAAGTCGGCTACAAAAGGCGTCTGGTGTAGCCTATATATGTCAAATTCGGCTACAAAGGGTGCCTGTTGTAGCCAATATATGCCAAATTTGGTTACAAAGGCACCCGGTGTAGCCCATATGGCAAATTCAGCTGCAAAGGGCGCCTGGTGTAGCCCATATATGCCAAATTTGGCTATATGATTACTATGACCTAACTTCTCCCTACTCTCACACAGAACCTTCCTCTGATGGTGCCTAACCCTAACCCCCCTGGTGGTGCCTAACCCTAACCCCTCCCTGGTGGTGCCTAACCCTAAC
The DNA here is from genome assembly GCF_040937935.1 of Hyperolius riggenbachi. Lineage (NCBI taxonomy): Eukaryota > Metazoa > Chordata > Amphibia > Anura > Hyperoliidae > Hyperolius > Hyperolius riggenbachi. The sequence goes on from NC_090646.1 coordinate 199,320,194, forward strand.
CCCCCCTGGTGGTGCCTAACCCTAAGACAGCCCTAACTTCTCCCTACTCTCACACAGAACCCTCCCCTAACCCCCCCTGGTGGTGCCTAACCCTAAGCCCCCCTAGGTGGTGCCTAACCCTAAGACCCTCCCAGGTGGTGCCTAACCCTGAGACTCCCCTGGTGGTGCCTAACCTTAAGACACCCTAGGTGGTGCCTAACCCTAAGACCCCCCCAGGTAGTGCCTAACCCTAAGACTCCCCTGGTGGTGCCTAACCCTATGTCCCCCCAGGTGGTGCCTAACCCTAAGCCCCCCTAGTGGTGCCTAACCCTAAGACCCCCCTCCCCCCGCTTATAATTCCTAATCCTAGATTGCCCCCCCTGCATCCCCAAATCAAAAATCTTGGCTGTAAAAGGGTGCCCTTTTGTAGCAGAATCAAAAACCTTGTAGCCAAAAACCTTGTAGCTGAATAAAAAAATCTGGGCTACAAAGCGGCGCCCTTTTGTAGCAAAATCAAAACCTTGTAGCTGAAAACCTTGTAGGAATAAAAAATATGAGCTACAAAGGGGTGCCCTACTGTAGCCGAAAACCTTGTAGCTGAAAAAATATGGGCTACAAAGGGGCATCCTACTGTAGCCGAAAGTAACCAAATAAAATATGGGCTACCAAGGGGTGCCCGCTTATAGCCTATATCAAAACTCGGGCGCCCTTTTCACCACCTTGTAGCCGATATTTGCAGAAATAATATTGATGTCTATGGATGCGCCCTTTTCATACAGGCAGCTCAGATGCCCTTTTCAACGGATCCCATTGCTTGTAAATATTTGTCTTAAAGCGGAACTGTAAATTTGTTTAAACCAAACAGTTTCACTTACCTGGGGCTTCCCCAAGCCCCCAGCAGTTGTCCTGTGCCCTCGCGGCTCGCCGGTCCTGCTCGAGCATCCGTTCTCCTGGTACTTTCATTACCGCCGACTTGCAACTGCGCCTGCGCACCACGGGCAATGCGACGCTTTCTTAGCGTTCACACCCGCTATAGCTGCTCTAGCGGGTGGGAACGCGAAGACAGCGTTGCATTGCCTGGGGCGCGCAGGCGCAGTGGCCGTCGACTTGTAAGTCGGCTGTAATGAAAGTAGCTTGCGCGGGAGAATGGAGGTGAGGGCAGGACCGGCGAGGGCACAGGACGGCTGCTGGGGGAAGCCCCAGGTAAGTGAAACTGTTTGGTTTAAATAAATTTACAATTCCGCTTTAAAGGGAAGGTCCAAGCAAAAAAAAAAAAAATGAGTTTCACTTACCTGGGGCTTCTACCAGCCCCATGTAGCCATCCTGTGCCCTCGTAGTCACTCACTGCTGCTCCAGTCCCCCGCTGGCAGCTTTCTGACCTCAGAGGTCAGGGCCACATTGCATACATTTTTACGCATTCCAGCTAGTGCAGGAACAAAAATGTACGCGTTGCACCACTAACGCGTAAAAATGTATGTGTTAATGTTTCTGCACTAGCGGGAATGTGTAAAAATGTACGCAATTCGGCCCTGACCTCCGAGGTCAGAAAGCTGCCAGCGGGGGACTGGAGCAGCAGTGAGTGACTACGAGGGCACAGGATGGCTGCATGGGGCTGGTAGAAGCCCCAGGTAAGTGAAACTCATTTTTTTTTTTTGCTTGGACCTTCCCTTTAAGTGTACTTCAATGTTTTATACAATCTAGTGGATGTTCCTAGAATGGTTGGAATTGTACTGTTTAAAATTCAATACACATTTATTCAACTTTTTACATATGAATCCTGAGTACTGGTGTATCTTTGTATATAGTTATTATTGTTTAACGGTCACCCTCGCTCTTTGCACTTCTAGCACCAAAAATACTGAACTGTATGGGTGTGCATACCATTGATTTATATATTGAGGTTTTTACACAGTACATAATACCAATTAACCTCCCCGGCGTTTAATTTATCTGCAATTTTTGTACCAAAAGCAGTACAATTTTTTAAGCATTTCTTCATACTGAAAACATTTTTTGCGAACCGCTTGTAAGTTGTGATCTTGCAAGCTGTCTGCAAGCATGCGTACAATATAAACAAAGCACTTTTTATTTTTTACTTTTATGATTTGCTGCTATGGGCAGTAGTGCTGCCTATAGCCTTTTTTTATTCACTTAGATTTTTTTATATTGGATCCAATACAGATGTTTGTATTAAATCCAACACAAAAAAATTTGAATTTGCCATCTGATGTGATGACGCTACATACGCCCGACACCAGGGGGCACAAGCAGCGTCATCAGAGGGACATGGGGGATGTAATTGGCAACACATCAAGTTCCTCTTGTTCGCCTATCAAAGGACAGAGCAGTTCACTGAAAATGGTAGGCAAATCCATTGATGGTACGAACTCCTGTTCCACTGTTTAAGAAAATTTAGTTTAAACAGTCTTAGATGCCAATAACTCCATCTTACCATCAAAATGGATGAGGACAGAAGACCTATGACTCTCAAGCAATCCTGGGCTGAGACATAATCTGATTTTCTGACTACTAAAACCGTTGACTTTTTAGACTTTCTCCTGGGTCAATGAAACTGCATTCTTGATGGTGTTGAACTATGCTCTCAGGTAAACCATAGAATTTCTAGGCAGCAGATGACTCTTTTCCAGTCAATTAACCACCCCTTCTTTTGTAGTGATTGTAAAGTAAGATTCTAGTGCAGGATTAAAGGATCTTGAGATTGAGCCAGGACCTAGATGTCGTCGAGGGAATGGTAAATTCTTATTTCTTTTTCATGGAGAATGAAGACCAACATCTTTGAAAAGGTTCAGGGTTAAGTTGATAGGCCGAATGGCAAAGCTGTGAACTGGAAATGGATTAAAGGATTTTGAGATTGAGCCAGGACCTAGATGTCGTTGAGGGAATGGTAAATTCTTATTTCTTTTTCATGGAGAAGGGAGACCAACATCTTTGAAAAGGTTCAGGGTTAAGTGGATAGGCTGAATGGCAAAGCTGTGAACTGGAAATGGATTCTTACAAACCAGAATCTGAGAAACTTGTGAAAGCCTGGATGTATTGGATTGGGACATGGAGGTAAGCATAATTCAAGTCTATTGACACCATGAAATCTTTTTGGTTGAATAGACAATATTATGAACTGTAATGATTCCATTTTGAATTTCTCCAGATAAATATGTTGGTTCAACCTCTTCAAGTCTATGACCAGTCTCCATTCTACAGTCTTCTTTCGAACCAGGAAGATTTGTGAATATATCCATTGATATTCTTCTGAGGTAGGTACTGCGGTTACTGCTGCTTGCTCAATTATAATTTTGTAATGTACTGAAAAAGAAAAGTTTTCTTCTGACCAAATCTTGGCATCTACATTAGGATGAAGAGATTGATTAAAGGAGAGGTCTTGAATTTCCATGTATGGCCCTCTAACACTGTCCCCAAAGTTCTGCAGAAGAAAGGAGTAGACTGCTGCACTCACGTGTATACACAGATGGGAGCAGGGAAATCAATGCCAAAAGTTCATAAATATCCAAGGAAATCCCGCTACACCAAGAGGTAGGGTGAAGTAGAAAAAACTTTATTTTAAATCCATCTTACTCCATCATCAGTGTACAGATAAAAAAGCTCACGCGTATCGGAACGATGTGTGGCTCCTTAATCATAGCTTGCCAAAACAGGTGTTCATACAGATTATATAGGGTACAAGACCACACCCCTAGAGGTGTGTATCTTAGCCTTAAAGGTGCATACATCATAAGCTAAAAGTGGAATATACCACTATAATATATATATAAAACAATATCTATTTAAAAACACACAGAATACTGCATCAGATTATAGCAACCTGTCATACATAGATATAACAAGGACATGTAATGTCTACACACAATATATAGCTATCTGTAGTAGAGAAACAGGGAAGGAAAACAGGGATGGGTGGAGGAGAAGAAATACATAGGAAAGGACAGGCCCAAATAGGATGCACATGTATATATAAAACACATAGATATAGTTCCTATTTATCATAGAATGTATGGAGGTCTTGTCTGGAATTCAATCCCAAGGGGGAACGTGTCCCCAATTTCCAGATCCAAAAGGCCTCCCGTTTCAATAACTTATTATATAGATCTTCTCCCCTTAATGGAGGTGTTATTCTTTCTATGCCTTGAAACCTGAACCCTGACATATTGCCTAGGTGGACATAAAAAAAGTGTTTAGAGACACTAGACGCGTGCGTGATAAAAGCATTATTCTTAAGGCATCTACCGGCACCATTATAGTGCTCCGAGATTCTTTGGTGAAGAGGGCGTGTAGTGCATCCTACATATTGTATCTCACATTCCATACAGGTAACCAAATATATAACATTATAGGTCTGACAGTTAATATACTGTCTCATTTCATAATTGTTACGCCTAAAAAGTGAAATAATTTCACGCGTCTGGTCATGGACTCTACAGTACCTACAGGTGCTATAACCGCACCTATAAGAGCCTGTATGTGTGAGCCATGTAGGTTTAGGCTTATGTGTACTCTGAAACAGGCTGGGAGACAAAGTCGTTCCCAAAGTGGGAGCACACCTTGAAGAGAAACCACAGCCCTCTTTCAGAACAGTATGGAGTTTAGGATCCGAATGGAGAACAGGCAAATATTTTTTAATAATATTAACAATTTGGTTATATTCCAGACTATATGAGGTGACAAAACTTACACCCTTGTTATATTGCCTGTTTCTACAACCGGATCTGGGAGTGAGTAAATCTGTCCTTGTCTTATGCGAGACCTGATCTCTTGCTCTTAGGATTTGATCCTCACGGTACCCTCGATCACGAAGTCTCAATTGTACTGAATCCAACTCTTGCTGCAATTTGGCCGGATCAGAGCAATTCCTTGCTGCTCTGATCATCTCCCCATATGGAATAGAATTCATCGTATGTCTGGGATGACAACTAGTGGCCAAAAGTAGCGAGTTGCCAGCACATTCTTTTCTGAATGTCCTAGTCTGTATCCTCCGCGATGTGACACAGCCACTCAAATGGAGATCCAAATAATTAATTTCTGTGGCATTGTGGGGCATCGTGAAGGACAGATTTAAATCATTATCGTTACAATAAGACAGGAACTTGGGCAGGTCTTCTTCAGGGCCCCTCCGCACTAGCAGCAGATCATCTATATACCCAGCATACCAAAACAAGGAATCAAAAAAGGGGTTGCACTCTCCACAGATGCGGAGCTCCTCCCACCATCCCATGTACAGGTTGGCCAGGGATGGGGAAAACGTAGCCCCCATAGAAGCTCCGCACCTCTGGAGATAGTACACCCCATCAAACATAAAATAATTTCGGCTAAGTAGATGATCCACTGCTAGGAGGAGAAAATCACAAACAGTGGATGTAAATGACCCATATTTTCTAATATGAAAGTCTAAGGCTTTAAGAGCCAATTTATGGGGAATGGAAGAATACAAAGAGGCCACATCCATTGTAACCCAAACAAAGGATGTCTCCCATTGCAGGGGTTCTAAACTTGATAAAAGGTGCGTCGTATCGCACAAAAAGCCCGGTAAACGACGCACCAAAGGTTGGAGGCACCCGTCCACCCACTGTCCAAGACGCTATGCATTTCTTCTCCTCCACCCATCCCTGTTTTCATTCCCTGTTTCTCTACTACAGATAGCTATACATTGTGTGTAGACATTACATGTCCTTGTTATATCTATGTATGACAGGTTGCTATAATCTGACGCAGTATTCTGTGTGTTTTTAAATAGATATTGTTTTATATATATATTATAGTGGTATATTCCACTTTTAGCTTATGATGTATGCACCTTTAAGGCTAAGATACACACCTCTAGGGGTGTGGTCTTGTACCCTATATAATCTGTATGAACACCTGTTTTGGCAAGCTATGATTAAGGAGCCACACATCGCTCCGATACGCATTGAGCTTTTTTATCTGTACACTGATGATGGATTAAGATGGATTTAAAATAAAGTTTTTTCTACTTCACCCTACCTCTTGGTGTAGCGGGATTTCCTTGGATATTTATGTCTCCAAAGTTCACTTGTCCCGTACATAGTCCTCCCATACCTGTCCGAAGGTCGATAATCTTGCGCCCCCTGGATTGGTATTACTGGAAGTCGTCTCAAAAAGATTCTCCTTGTTCCAGAGCTGTCATAGAGGCTGCTTTGATGGATTTTGCCAATGCCGACTGAGAACTTTTCCAAGATATCTTGAACTGACGGCTGGAATATACAGGCTCGGCCATGATGTGTATTAATTCAAAGCACCCATGAAGGCACCTGGGCTATGAATGTTATATGTACCTAAGCAATTATTATGATCATTTTCTTTTCCGTTATATATATTTTTAACATAATATTTCATATAAAAGTGTTTGCCAGACCTGAGCGCACCTATGGAGATCAGAAGTTTTAGTGGTATATTGTATGGTTGTATAAAAGGCCTATATAAAGCGAGGAATGTAAATATATCACAATTTCACCTTTAATTGTCTTTTAACTGCTGTGCAATGATCATCTATAACACCTATCTACCTGTCATTCTGTTGGCCCCATAGCCAAGTGCTATCTTCTAGCTAATACACTAACTGCGAGGGAAATATATCACAGGACATGGCAGAGCCAAAAGCTGCACTTAAAACACCTAGTGCGAGGCTCTGTGTGGGATTATAATTTATAGTAAGTACATTTCCATTTGTCACCAGGAAAGTCTCCGCTTCAATCAGAAAAAATCACAGCTGGCTCAGTTTAGATCTTTAATGATCGTTTTTACCGAGAATGACAGGATAAAAAGTTGTTCTTAGATTCAGCAGAGCGCTGTGCAGATGCTATATAAATTTAGTTGTATTATGGCTCTCTGTTTAAACATGCCCTAAATAATACAAGTTACATTCTCATTAAATAAACTTCGCTCTGCTTCAGTGTCTCTAGGCAAAGGGACGTAATGGTGGAAAGGGATTTATCACGCTGTCTTCACATTAGGATGATGTGCTCTGTCTCCACTGGATTTTACAATGTGTTTGAAGTCAGCCTGGTGCAGTGAGGAGTTTATTTCAGCTGTACAATAAGTGAATCTAACAATATGAAATCCTGTTGCTCAGGCTGTGAAGAAATCATATTTGTTTTTTTTATAGTGATAATGGCTGAGAGAGTCTGACTGTGTTACGCTAAGGGCACATACTACATTTACATTAGGACCCCAGGTTATAAAGGAAAAATGCCTCTTCGCCATCTGGCTGGCAACAGGCAATGCATGTCAATTGATTTCCGTCTCTACAGAGAAATGCTTTTTCAGCACTCATGAATAAGGTATGGCTAACTGTAATAGCTCGCTTTTTCTTTAAAGAAACAAAGTTTAAAGCCTGTCTCCAGGCACAACTTTTTTCCTGTCCTGTCTACATACAGTATTTAGTGGAAGAGCTTGCACTATTCTGTGCATAAACTTCTGGAATAGTTGATAAATCTAAAGTACTTGGTCAGGAACCCCTCTCCCAGCCACTACCTGCAGCAGACTCCTCCAGGGCCGCAGGCTATAATCTTCTCAGGTTTTCTCTATGCATAGACCATTTACATTCTGAACAGTAGAATGATGCAAAGCCAAGCAGCAGCTGGATCTATGCAATAGAAGCCATACAAGGAATCGGAAGCGAGTGGTATATGGAAGCTGCCATATTTATTTCCTTTTAAACAATACCAGTTGCCTGGCTATCCTGCCTGCTGATCCTCTGTCTCTAATACTTTTAGCCATAGACCCTGACCAAGCTTATGCAGATCAGAGGTTTCTGACAAAGATTAGCTGTATGCTTGTTACAGGTGTATGATTCAGACACTACTGAGGCAGGACTGCTCAGCAACTGGTATTGTTTAAAAGGAAATAAATATGGCATCTTCCATATACCCCTTGCTTTAGGTTTCCTGTAAACTAAACTGTAATATTATAAAATGACCACTAGATGGTATTGTGTTTTTATTGTGAAATGCATTTTTTCTTGTCCTGCTGTTCATTCCCTGCCCGCCTCTCCCACATAAGGTGCATGTAGGCACGAGCCTACAGTGCCTTAGGAAATTCTGGCCCTGACCCTATTTGATGTGTATACAGGCACACTCTTCTTCATAGGTCTGCTTTACTGCAGTACTTTTCTAATACTGACAGTCTCCTTACTAATTTTACTCCTTATGTATAAACTGGCTGTCAGGATCTTTCCTGTAGCATGTTCTGTCAGTTGCAGTGGGACTGCAACCGGCCAGTTCTGACTTATCTGCCTGCATTCGGTCGCGCATTCGCAATAAGTTTCATTGTCATTTGCAATCACTCTGCAGTTCAGAGCAGTTCAGGATGCTGTTAGGATTCCTCCTATTGCTTGCTACAGTTGAACTGCAGCCAGATAGCCCTGGATTTCCTACATGCATGTTGTTACATAATATTGCATGCATTTGTTATGAGAGTCCTTCAGCTAGCAACTTGTAATCAAGCTAGCTAAGGATTGAGTGATTACCATTCAGCTGTGTGGGAATTTGCATGTCTGCATCCATTGGCTGATGTCCACATAAAAGTCTGCGTCCCTTTTCAGACCCCGCCAGTCATAGCATTCAGCTCTCTGAGTTGTTGCTGGGTCATTCATGTGAATTGTATATTGCATTGTTTAATCTTGTTTCTTGCTTGGACGTTTGCTGTATCCGCGGGGATACAGTAAAGTCCTTCTGATCCTGAAAGCTTGGATTCTGCCAGCACCACGTTGGTGACTGGTAGTATTCCTTCTTGCCTTGTTCTTGAGGAGGTAACTAAAGCAGCGGTTGCCATTAGTTACGCTCCTACCTGTTAGTCTTGTCTATGTCAATGTGAATGTTGCCGTCGCTGGGGCAGCGACTAGATTGGCAAAGCATTCCATCTGTCTCTCTGTCGTTTGTCTTGTTAATTGTTATTACTTGTGCTTTAGTTAGTTTTCAGAGCTATATATATATATACGCAGACACTGCCGATATATATGTACTCTAGTTAGATCAGTATTGTATATTGTATATTCTCTGGTTTTCTGCCTTGCTCTCCTGCTATCTATCCTGTGTATGATCCGGCTTGTCCCTCACTTTGATTTTGTCTCGTCCTTCCTGTACTGCAGTCATCTGATATTAGTTTATGATCCCTAGCCTGTTATCGACTAAGTCTGATGTGTATTGTATCACATAGCATCTAGCCTGATAGGTGGCCCAGAGCTGCAGTTAATCTGGGCAATCTTGCTCCCTTGTTCATTACTCCTGTGTCCATCTGTGTATCCTCTTCCATTACCCAGCTACATAGTCTGGAGCACACATGCTGACTTAGAAAGTATGCCCCCCCCCCCCCAGCATTACACTGGCTTTATTTCTGCCTATGGGCTCAAACCATGGGAAATACCAAGATACTCGTACACCTGCTAGGTTTCATGGGATTTCACCATGACCATAGAAGAAGCACTCAGGGTAGCTGAAGCTCAGAAAGAACTTTTTTTTATTCACGGTAAGAAAAAGGTGACTTTGTTAATCAGTTAACAGTACAAATTTGTTATGCTGACATCTGCCCTATTGACTTGTGTGAAGAGTGAAATCTGTAATAGATTGAGTTTAGAGCCAAAGTGGTTGTATGACCCCTGCACCAGCTCCTTCCTCTTACTCCAATCAGCTGTGTGGGGAAGCTTTTGTGTACCACTAACCACTATAAGGCCTGTGCAGCCTCATGAGGCCTTGACTAGCAGAAATGCCCTGATTGGCTAAGGAGAAGATGTCACGGCTTTTCTTCCCTTCAGCCAGAAATCACAGAGAAGATATACAGTAGATATTAGTGTAGATATTAGGGCCACAGACCTGGAAATTATTGACAAAGTGGTCCGGGGTAATGACTTTTTTCTAAGAGAAACAAAATTGATTATAAAAACAAAAAGCCCCTTAGTGAGGAAGTCAGGATGTGAAAGCTGTGAGGTGAATGGGGGGAAAAGATCATGCTGTCATCCTTTGTGCTCAAATATAACAAGAGATAACAAGGAGAGGGTAGCGACTATAGTTATTCGTTCTCAGTAATAACCATCTATGCTTATCAAATAGAAGAAAATAAAGACTGTGACTTAAGCAGACCAGATTATTTTGCCTATGGCCTGTATTTACTGCCAGCTGGCTGACAGGCATATTTACTAAAAATGGCTGCTCCTTATGACTGATCGTCGGCAGTCTAATGGGTTGATAAGAGCTTTGTGACAAATGCAGGCTGCTCATTTGTAGAGCAACACTCAGGATTATGAAGAAGAAATACGGACATTTATTCTGTCATAATGTCTCTTACCAATATGAGAACATGTCCATCATCACCTCTTGTACTACTTTTATTTCATGATGGAGGTCAGCTCGACTCAGACCTCTCTCCTTTGCTACTTTTCACATTTAATAATGCAGTGCAGTGAGTTTTGTTCTTCCCAGGAAAAGGAAGCTAAAAGCACACGAATGGATCAATCTGTTCTTCTCAGCTGCTTCCATGCCATGTCCACTGTTATGCTGGTGACACATGGCCATAAGGGGAAGAGGAGAAAATGGAGTATGGCCAAGAAAGGAAAACTATGAATACAAGATGGATAAAGCAGTTCCAGGTCTTTCTTTTAACCGCTTATAATCCACTTGTGTTTCTCTGTCAGTAACTCTGTTGCCTTTTGTCACCAGAGAAACTCTTCACAGAAGATACTTCAGATGCTTACAAGTGCAATTACTTTCCTTTGCTTTCAGTGCACAGTCAAGATGATAACATGGAGAAGAGCATTATACTTTGAAAGACATGCTCTCTAGTGTGACTCAGTGCAATGTCCTGTTCCTTGTCTAGATGGGTCATTATACAGAAACTGTAGTTGGCTTGTTACAATCAATTTACAAGTATGTTTGTGCAGCCAGTGGATGCTTTTCCTGGAACCTGAAACTATGGGGATAATAAGCAGTTATTGAAAGAGACCTAAATGACAGGACAAAACTGTAAAACCATTAAAGTGCCCGGTATTTCGAAGTTCATCGGTCTAAAAGACGGAAATCTCTCAAACGTATTAAAGTGGGACAAAACTTTGACAAAACATTTAATAAAAATATGTTTTCCTACTTTTTATTACCCATAAAGTTATCATATTTGCTTTTGTGCATAAGTAATATTTTCTGTCTACACATTGCAAATTCCCAAAGTACAGTTTATCTTCTCTAAGCTGCCATTGCATTTTACTGTATAACTGCTATATTTATATACTGTATTATAATGTATCCAGTGATCACTTCTCAGCTCTCTCTGGTTCTACAATGTGTGCAGTTCAGTGTCAGCACGCTGCTGGCTGGATACTAATTGCAGCAAACAAAAGATCACATTATCAACTCTTCAGATGCGGCCAGAAGCTGAAGGAGCTTTTCACTGAAGAACAAAGTGATGTGTTTAACTGAATGCTGGTCTGTTTCTGTGGCAGTAGATTTTATGCAGTAAATAATATTTTAGAACAAAGAGGAAATGCTGAGTTTCAGACCACTTTAATATTTCTACTCTGATTAGGTTTATAAAGCAAACTTGAAACAAATATTGATGTAAAAATTAAAAATACTAGATAGTCCAGAGGCTTCCCTTATCCTACCTCAAGTTCACAGATGCAGCGCTGTTTCCTTCTAAGCATATTCGAGTACAAGCTGCTTGTCTGTACTGGGCACTTCTGCACATGCCCAGTAGAATAAAGCTGCTTGTGCATGCCTTTTACTCTATAAGAAGTAGAGCCAGCACCAGCTGTTATATTATGTTTTTTTAATTAAAAACTGTCATAATTACATGATGTTTTGGACCGTTGCCCTGCTCCTTTTTCAGCATACATGAAAAACCAGCACTGGGAAATTTGGGCGCACAGTGAAGCAGAAAACCGGCTTACCCTGCTCCTGCAAAAGTCCTTTTAATTAATTAATTAATTACTATTTCCCCTCCAGACCACCCCAGACTCAGGGGGTAAAACCTAATTTGGCTGCTAGCTATTGCTAGAGGCCGAATCACGCTGTTTGAAAAGTAATTTGGGCCTGTCTTTTGACGGCACCCAAATTACTGTCTGAGCACCGCTATAGCCTTAATTCACATTACAGCCTATGACGGTGCGTGGTGTGCCCAAATTTGCATGCACCGTTTTGCACAGTTTTGCTTTTTTCAATCTGAGACAGTCTTTTTCCTCTGTGCAGAAGTTATACTCACCATGTGCGAACCAGTGTGTGGCCACAAACAGAGGAGGATCCTGGACAGAACTAGAGTGGGAGCACAGAGTTAAATTGTTTTATGGTCTGATTGCAAAATGCCACAATGCCCAGGTCTACAGACCAAGCTATTGTCTGGCAATGTGCTTCAGTTAATATTTATGATTTGGCTACTGTGTTTGGCAATGTTATACCTCCAACAAATAGAAGCCCGTGGCCTTTAACTGGTTCTTAGTGTGCCATGTTTATTATAGAGAATGTACATATTAAAAGTGAAGGGTTCACATGTGTCAGGAACCAGCCCCACGGCAAGCCTGCAGAGACAGTTCCTGATGGGGTTTCGACCAAAATTGAGAGGGGGAGCAGCCTTATTCAAGGTAACAAAAATCTGTCGACCCTCAACAACACTCTGCAATACTCAGCCACCACTAGCAATCGTCCATGGCAATACTAGCTAGACACTACAACAATTCCTACTCTGCTGTCGAGCTGCTCACACTCAGGCTGGCGGTTTACATATTTTGGGTCAGCCACGAGTTTTAGGCCAATGTATGAGAACGCCACACACACAATGCAATCTGACACGGTAGCGATGAACAATCCGAGCACACAATCAGGCACTGAACTTGTAACACAATTACACTGCAGTCTCTCTCTAGGAGATGTAAAGCTCTGCTTAGTACTCAGAAGACTAGCCTATTAAATAAAGATTTAATATTCAAAAAAAAGTGGAACAGAGCAGAAGGAAATATGTACAGAGATATTTACAAAAAACGAAGTAAAAGGTACAAAGAAACACACACAACACAATTTGCTTATCAAAATAAAAAGGAAATGAAACAGAAATTGAACTTTACCAGCGTAAAGGTCCAAACTTTGTTGTGGAAGGACATGGGTTCTGATTAGAAATCAAGGACTTCTCTAGCTCAAGAGCTACCTTCAGGAAAATACACTTACTGTTCCTCAGCACAGGACTTTTATGCTTGCATTTATCCCTTGAGGATATGCAAGCACGTTTAAGGGAAATGGTTTTAATTTATATTCTGCTGAAATTTCCACTGATCTACCAATAGATCTAACAAGATAGATTATGCAAACCTAGAAGGGTTTCTTGACTACCTGAGTCACCTCAAAGAAATCGGGCAGCCTATTCAGATCGCTTCCTACTTCACACAATGTCTAGGTGTCTGTGTATTGAACTTAGCTGGTTTATTCAAATGAGATTCACAGCCCTTTACAGAGAGATGCAGATTTAACATTTACAGGTGACAGGTTTCAAAGACAGCACCCAGACTGTCTAAAGGTGGCCATACACTGGCCCGATTCGCGGCCGTTTCGACAGCAGATTCGATCCTGGGATCGAATCTGCTGCCAATCGTTCGCGCTAAACGCACCCGCCGATCCGATTTCCTCCCGAAATCAGATCGGTCCGTCGATCGCGCCATGCGGGAAATTACCCTCGATCGCCCGCGGGTAGGGAGCACGTCACTAGCGGCAGCCGATCCGATCAGGTATACATTACCTGACGCTGGCTCCCGGGCATCTTCTCCGCATCTTCTCCGCATCTTCTCCGTGCTGCACCCGCTCCATCCCGGCGCTTCCTGTCACTGCAGTGACCAGGAAAATAAAATAGAGGGCGCTCTATTTGAACTTCCTGGTCACGGAGTGACACAGGAAGCGCCGGGATGGAGCGGGTGCAGCGTGGAGAAGATGCGGAGAAGATGCCCGGGAGCCAGCGTCAGGTAATGTATGCGCGGGGACAGGCGGCAGCGGCGGTGTAAGGCTTGGTGGTGTATTCTCCACAGTCAGCATGCAACGCATGAGCTGGCGTGGAGGAGGTACACACACTAGCACAAGGAAACAGGCTATCCCTAGTATAGTGGAGGGGAGGACTGACTCCAATAGGAGATTGTAGCGCACAGAGCCGGTGCAGATCTGACAGCCACAAACAATGCTTTCGTTATAACGTCTCAGCGCAAAGTAGCGCTGAGCGCATAAACCAGAACTGAGGAGATCAGGACAGGTAGACAGAATGAACGCTTGCTAGCTAGCGGCTACTTAGCGACAGCAAGCGTCCAAAACAAGACAGACTGGAATGAGGCAGCCAATGCGATTGCAGCGATGGCGTGCCTCACAAAGACAGGACAGGATAGTCAGGAAATAGCAGGATCAAGATAGATGAACGTAACACAGACAAATATACAATAAGTATGTTTTCCTAGCGTATTACAATTACAGCTATCAATGAAACTATTTGTAACGTCTGACTAACATATGTATATATCGGCAATGAACCGATATATGACATAAGCAGGAACGCTGACTAGGACTGGAGTAATACAGGGAACAGGACTCAGAAGGATTCGCTATCTCTTCTCAGAGATGAACGCAATCCACAAACGGTAACAGAACAGGATTCAGAAGGATTCGTTATCTCTTCGCAGAGATGAACGCAATCCACAAACAGTAACAGAACAGGATTCAGAAGGATTCGTTATCTCTTCGCAGAGATGAACGCAATCCACAAACGGTAACAGGACAGGATTCAGAAGGATTCGTTATCTCCTCGCAGAGATGAACGCAATCCACGAACAGGACCAGGATACTAGCTCAGCACGGGTGCTCACGATACGCGCAAACTACCAAAACGTGCTGGAAAGCTGACTAACTGCACACAGGATATAAACAGTTCGTGTACGTATACATCAGCGACACTGATGTATCAACGTAACACGAATACAAGGAAAATAATAAACGTGCTGGTATGCATATATATGGGCAATGAACCAATATATGATGCAAAACCAGCAAAGTATCTTTTAGAACAAGAAACACGATCGGGGGCTGAGCGACAGCAAGACAGGCTTAAACTGAAGCTATGAAAACCCGAGGAGTCCTGCAGGAAGCAGATCTTTATACTGAGGTCATCCAATGGGAGCAGACATGCAGATTCCCACACAGGTGAATGATAATCAGTCACAAGCTGACAGCAGGGAAAGGCAGACAAAGCTATGCAGCTTGCATGGAAAGAGATCAGAACTGCCTGAGCTGCAGCACTACTACTTCCAGCAACACCTGCTGCAGCAGCGATCATTACAGGCGGCTCCACAGATTGTGATCGGTTTCAGGCTGAAATCGATTCACAATTTGTTTGCAGTAAAGGCAGCCATACGATCCCTCTCTGATCAGATTCGATCAGATAGGGATCTGTCAGCTGGTCGATCTAATGGCAAATCGACCAGTGTATGGCTACCTTAACAGACATACACATCTAAGATAGTATTTTAGCCACACAGCAGACAGAAAATGAACAAAATTAATTCCACTTGAAGCCAGGGTTAAAATGGATGCTACATCAGATACCAGTCAAAATGGCCACCATGTTCTGAATATTATTGTACATCTCTTCATTGCCCCACATATCCTTACAACATGCATGTTTATTGATGGTTTGGGAAGGACAGGGAAGGGGCTGGTCAGTTGTATCAGAGGCTCATATGTCCAGCAAGCAGTAGCCACCGCAGACAGACAATTTAATCTTCTCACTCTTTCTGGGCTTGTACTAAGAATATACATATGGCAAAGGCTCACTATAGCATTTCAAAACAAAAATAAAGAAAACATGATAGGAAATGTCAATTTTTACTAATAGTTAAGAATGGATTTGCTCAGGGCTGGTTGTAGACTTTGTGCTGCCTGAGGCAAACTTTTGAGGCTGGGCTCCCTTTTCCGATTTGGAATGATTACACAGCATCCAACAACTTACTCTGATTCATTTAATTCAAATGAAACACTGCTGCTCTCCTGCCCCCCCCCTCCTGACTCATTGTCAGACTCCTCACACATCACAACAAGCTGCTTTTCCCCAATGATGACCTCTTCATCTCGCTCACAGTACAGAAATGCTGCCCCTTTAATCTCTGCATGTTATGCAAGTGTTTCACCTTGCTTCATGACCGAACCGGCCCTGGGCTTGCTTCATCTATTAACATGCCAATCCACTACACCATTAAAGTGCTGGTTTTCCTTTCTGTCATTGTGCAGTCCTGATGCGAAAGGACATTGTTCACTAACCTACATCTCTGAAATGCAAACATTAAACCAACATACGTTGATTACGGTGATACCTATAAAGCCTAACTGTAGTAAAGGTATCACCGGAATCAACATTTGTTGGTTTGATGCCTGCATTTCTGCTCCTCGACTAACACCAGACCACACTTTACTTACACCTCTGAGTGTTTCTTACGGTATTCCCTCTTATTCCCATCCTAATCCTTTCAGATCAATATGAACCCAGAGCTCATGTAAGTAGACAGGTGGCCTCATGGTCCTATTATTAAGCTCTCTTTTCTTGCTGGAGACTGCTATCCATCATAGATGTGACATTATTGCCCCACTGTGCTGCCCTGCACAGACATCTTGCCCCCTGCTTTGTTGCAGTGATAAATGTCCAAAACATTGCAGAACATGTGCAAATAAATGTTGTGCTATTGCAATGACTGTGGTCCGATTTATGGTTGTGAATAATCAGAGCTATTATGCCGCTTATATATTTTCTCATGCAGACAGATGGACACGAAGATGTGCTTCTTCTCCAATAAACTTTACTGGCACAGAAGCGAGAGGCCTGTGAAGCAAATTCCCCGGCTTGGGCCCAATGAATCAATACCTTATCTCAGTCTTAATTTCCATTTCCTCATTGCTCATTTCCTCGGGGAATTAAAGGTATGTTTCTTTTTGTAAATGATCTACTTATTAAATGCTCATTCTGGCCTCAGCTGCAAATGAAATATTTTCACAAGTATTTTTTTATTGCTCAATTACAGCGCTTTGGCAGTAGAAATCAGACCTGCTAGATAGTTATTTAATGTTCTATCTTACTATAAAAGGCAGAATTACTAGATTAAAAAAGAAGAAAAAAAATCACGCTCACATTTACTGATAGCCTGTGGTTCTGTGGAGAAACATCTGGCACCATTCATCTTTGGCTCTGGTCTGTTAATGCAAATGTATTGTCTAAACACACCTGCAAAGCATTATGGGCAGTTAGACTCTACAAATTAAAAATGCATATCCGTTAGCATGAGTTCATAGCACACCTCAGAATAGTGTATAAGGGTTTATGGATTATAATAGCCCACATTTTCAGGTTTCAATGTTCAGGAATAGGAAAATTGATCTCCCTCGTCTCTATGACAGAGCACAGGTGCCATTGTCATGAGAATGTAGTCTTCCTGACTTCAAAAAGCTATTCCCTTTGAAGTCTATGAAAGTGATTGCACTAAAGAAGGATGAAAATATCTTCCAGTAAGTGAGACTCGGGGAAATCTTTGAGATTTGACATGTCTCTTACTGGCATTTGGTTGCCTTTCTCTGAACACTTCTCATATGGATTCCCTGAAGGCTTTACTGGCATGCTGCATTACACAGCTTGTTTTTCCTCAGCCCTGTAGAATGTGCAAATCCAATAAACAGAACCACACTGCTGTGTGGAAAACAAAAGTAGCTGTTTTATGCCCTGATTAGCATTTACATTTTGCATGCCCAGAATCCTTAGTGTTTACAGTGCTTTGCACTGTGTGAGATTCAGGTGACTGGAACAAGCTGTAAAAAAAGCCACATGAGCCATTTGAGCAAGCTCTGGGGCGTTTTTAATCTGCATTGTGCTGCTGTACTGTACATGAAGCGCATGATAAAAATCATTGGAGTCAGTCGCCTGCAGTGCCGCCGATTAAACACTGGATGCCAGTATTGGCACACGGAACGCCAGTCTGTGCGAGTTCCTCTTTAGAATAAAGGGAATGCGAGGGGAGAGGGCTGGTAATGTGGCTGAAAAACATATTTTCAATTACTTCCAAATAAAAATGCTTTTGCACATTTCTTCTGTGGTTAAATGAAACCCATCAAAGCCCATTAAAAGAATCAGTAAAGACTGTGGAAGCGTACGCCTTTCTCTTTCAGCTTTGTCCAAGCCCGGCCCTGGTATGGGGATTTAGACAGGTGTGCAGCTGCATTGGAAAACATCTTTTCTCTGTTATCTGTGTCTCGCCGGCACAGAATGCAGGTGTTGGAATTGATTATATTTTAATCTTATTTCTCTAAGGAGGTGGATGAAAATACAAAAAAGTGACTGCATGACCACAGTGTTGGCTATGACATCTCCTGCTTATATTTTTTTTCTCAGTTCAATCTGCTTTTTCATGTCCTTGCTGTAATACGATCCTTTGAGCAGGAAAAAAAAATACACAGGATTGGTCATTGGTGAACCGTCCAGCAGTTGTTGTGGGTGTTGTACGGTCCCGACACAGGTTAAAGGTCAACACATTTGCACTGACGTGATTTCCGTGACTGGATTTTCTAAATGACATTTAGGCTGGGCGCACACTTGTTTAAATCGCGGGCGTTTTTGCTGCATCGCACTCAATGAAAGTCTATGGGCCGCATAGTAAATGGCAACTTTCTGCAATTTGCAAATACGCCTTTTAAAATCATATAGCATGTTGCTTCTTTCTACGTACTGTATGCGAATCACATATATTGATTTCCTATGAAGTGGCAAAATGTATGTATTTTGCACATGTTTTTGAAAAAACATAGATCTGATACTGAATTTTTCACTTGTTGAAAAGGCAAATTATTAAAAAACTGAAAACGTAAATGCAGAAAAAATGCTAAACGCAAACGCATACAAAAACATCAGTCCAAAAATGCACACGCAAAAATGGCCGTGGCAGAAAGCTGGGGTTTTTTTGCACAGAGAAGTGTGCTCCCAGCCTTAACCCTATTCCCAGCAGAGTCCTTTTTCTGATTTTTGCAAGGAGAAACTGACAAGATGCTCATTAAATACAGTACAGCAGAAGGTGGAATGAGGGAGGGCAAAAACCAAATTCCTCAGGCATGTCTGCAGATGGGACATGAGTGAGTGCGCTGCTAAAATTCAATTGGTGAACTTTACTCTCAGTTTACTCATTGGTAATTGCAGCACATTCCAATGTCTGCACTCCAAATACATAGCTTCCAACTGTCCCCTTTTCAAATGGATAGTCCCTCTTTTATGAACCAAATCCCTCTGTCCCTCTTTCTTCTTCATTTGTCCCTATTTCAGGACTGACCTATGTAGAATTATGTATTTTATACTGAAAAATGTGTTTCATTGACTCTAAACTTTATTCCCATCTTTTAAATTGCTATATTTCTTCATTTCAAATGGTAATATGCAGAAAAACTAGTGATGGTAGAAAAGGCCAGTTTGAATTTTAAAATGTTATCTTTTGCTTATTATTTTTGCGTGGTATGCGTGGCAGGGGTGTGGCAGGGGTGTGATTAGGGGTGTGGCAGGGGTGCGTCTTAAAGCATCTCACCTTCTCATCTCAAAAAGTTGGGAGCTATGCCAATAGGATAAGTTATGTCAACAAACCTGAGCAATGAAAACAAGCATATTTTGGAAACATCACAAAACCAGAGGCTTAATAACTAAAGACTACAGGTCAAAACAATCAGTAGTTTCAGCGATATAAACTCAAATTGAAAATTAAAGTGAAAGTTGAGCTATTGGAGAATGAAACTTCCCTTTACATTAAAGGATTTACGAGGCCAAATGTAAAAAAAGTTGTGTGCCTGCATGAATTTTGAATGCACGGAGGACCCCATCTTCGCCCTCCGTGCAGTTCTGCCGGGTCCCCGCTGCTTAATCTCCCCCCGGGCCAGCTCCCGACCCCACAGCTCGGGTCGTGCTGTCATGCCTCCTCAAAAATGGCCGCCGGAGGTTGCTGCGGCTGCGCAGTCCGCATCGACGCGAGTGCGGCTGCGCAGCTCTAGGGCCTTCCCCCTGATCCACGCACAGGAGACAGCCTGTAGCATGGATTGGGGGGGCCCTAGAGCCTCGCAGCTGCACTCGCATCTATGCGGACTGCGCAGCCGCGGCAACCTCTAGCGGCCATTTTTGAGGAGGCATGACAGCCCGACCCGGGCTGTGGGGTCGGGAGCCGGCTGGGGGGAGATTAAGCAGCGGGTACTCGGCAGAACTGCCCGCACGCAAAGCAGCGCCATTAAACTCTATGCGAAGTGCACCAGACTTTGCTAGCGCAAAACTTTTGATCAGCTGTGCACTGCGGTGCTAACTTAGTTGGTGCTTAAACTTATCACGCCTAAACTTATCACACCTAAACTTATCATGCCTAAACTTATCACACCTAAACTTATCACACATAGGGCTCGATTCAGTAAGCAGTGCTAACTGTTAGTACGCCTGTGAAAACCCCTTTAGCACGTCTAAACGAGCTTTAGGACTTTGCGCGTGCAAAGTACCGCGCGATCTGATTGAGAAAACCGGTGCTAACCTACTTAGCACCCTGGTTAGCGTGCCTAAAGACTTTAGACGTGCTAAGTAGGTCTTTATCCGCTTCTTTGCCTAATATAACAATAGATGTCAATAACAACCATGTAACCTCAGTTCCCCGATCAAGTTGCTTAGTGGTAAAACTCAAATACTTTAGCCACATAATGAGAAGACCGAATTATTCAGAGAAATCCTTAATACTTTGAAAAATTGAAGGCAAATTGAAGGATGGCAGAAGCTAAGATGGATACACAGAGTATGTGACGTAATGAACATGCCAAAGCAACAGCTGAAAGATGCTGTGACTGACAGACACCTCTGGCATGCAAAAGTTCATATGATCACTAAAGAAATGAGAAAGAATATTCCACTCCTATCTCATTTATCCCGAACATTCTCTTTCTAATTACCTCCTCCCATCTCCAACTCAAGAATATATCTCACATCAAAACCTTTCTTATTCAGAACCCTACTAAAATGCTAGTACATGAGCTAATAATACCTTGTCTTGGCTACTGTAATATCCTACTTTGTGGCCTACCAACTAACAGACTTGCATCCCTCCAGCCTCTTCTAAAATTGGCTGCTCAAGTCTTCCATCTCTATTCTCACTCCTCATCTGCTGCATTTTACCCAGAGGATCACCTTCAAACAACCTTGTTCTTTCTTTCCCTTGAATCACCTCTACCCATTCACATATACAGGATTTATCATGACCCTTCTCTGGGATTTCTTTCCAAAAAGCATTGTTAAGGTAGCCATACACTGGTCGATTTGCCATCAGATTCGACCAACAGATAGATCCCTCTCTGGTCGAATCTGATCAGAGAGGGATCATATGGCTGCCTTTACTGCAAACAGATTGTGAATCGATTTCAGCCTGAAATCTGCTGAGCTGCTGCTGTCGCCTGTCCCCCACCCCGCATACATTACTGGTCCCGGGCATCTTCTCCGCATCACGGCATCCGCGTATAAAACTTTCTGTCACTCCAGTGACATTGGAAATTCAAATAAAGCGCCCTGTATTTGTACTTCCGCTGTCACTGCAGTGACACAGGAAGTTATACACGGATGCCGGATGTCGTGATGCGGAAGGTGATGCGGAGAAGATGCCAGCCGAGAGGTGATGCGGAGAAGATACCGGGAGCCAGCTTCAGGTAATGTATACCTGCGTCGATCGTACGCGATGCGCTCCCTACCCGCGGGCGATCGACGGAAATTTCCCGCACGGAGCAATCGAAGGGACCGATCTATTTCGGGACAAAATCGTTTGAAATTTAGCGTTTAGCGTGAACGATTTGACAGCAGATTCGATCCCAGTTATCGAATCTGCTGTCGATCGGCGGGTAATCGGCCTAGTGTATGGCCAGCTTTACTCTCCAACCCTTGTAAGATTGTAGCCTTCAAGCACAAGACTATATGCTAGTCTTAAAAGCTTCGTTTCAGACTAGCATATAGTCTAACCAAGGCCATTCTCCCTGAGCCTTGGGCCAAGCTGTGCTCCTCTCTGAATATATTATGGCTGGATGGGTAGTGTAATGGTTAAGGATGCTGCCATAGGAGACCTGAGTTCAAAAGTTGCCTCTACCTATTCAATAATCCAGGAGCTATTCAGTAAGGAATTCTTGGGCAATACTCCCTAACACTGCTACTGCCTACTGAGCATGCCCTATAGGCTGCCTCACAAGCGCTTTGATTCCAACAGGAGAAAAGCGCTATGTTGTAATTATTATTATTGGTATTATAATCTAAAAATAGACCACCCTAAATAAAAAAAAAGTATAGATTGTAACAGTGGCATAGCTAAAGATAATGGGTCCCCATAGCAAAACTTTAATGGGGCCATCAGATATAGGCACTCTTGAGAAATGTCACCTGCCAATGTATATGAGGTAACTGGGCTATTTACAGTCTTGTGTAATCTACAAGTACCACCTGGGCCCCATTTTGCTCCAGGGCCCCATTGCAGTTTCTATGGCTATTGCTACGTCCCTGGATTGCAAGCTTGCAAGGGCAGGGTTCTCTCACCCTTTTGTGTTTTGTAAGTTGATGTGCATTTTGTTAATGTGGCTACATTTGTTACTATAACAGATGCTGCCTACCACTTCTGTATTATGTACCAATGTCTGTTTCTTCTATCTATGTATAATAGTATCTGTATATTTATGTACCCATCTTTTTTACTCAGTACAATGCCAGTCATTAACACTAGTAATAATAATAGCTGACGTGGTCATACTTTAGCCAAAGCACTTGATCTGCATACTGACTGGGTCAGTGGCTTAAGGTATTGTAGGTAGAGAATCAACATAACAGCCAGCCCAATGTGCATTATTTTTTTTTTAAATCAGTGTTTATTCAACAAAGAAAAGGATCATGTGACAGAATATGCAGTGTAGCAGTGCGCCTCCTAACTTTTCCAACAGTCTGACATCAATTATTAAATCCAACAAAGTATATAGCTTTAGCATCAATTATCACTGTGGAAGATGAGAGGTATGGTTAACAATAATATAATCAGAATCAGAATCAGAATCAGAATCAGAATCATATTTATTTCGCCAAGTACAACGGGGGTTGTACCCGGAATTATTTTTGGCTCATACAGGGTCGGAGATAGTACAAACACTTACATGCGGTCCAACACATACAATCAGGTACAGTATACACAGTAAGCATCTACCTATATATACATAACGCACATAACCATAGTGAAGGACGCGTGGGGAAGTCTGGAGTGCTATGTGAGGGGAGCAGCCTGCCAACTATCGACGGCGCTCGCTCGCTCCACAGCAGCTCCAGATGCCCTGCAGTGTCCTGGAAAAGAGTAGATAGAGGAAGAGAGATAGAGAAAGAGAGGGATAGATAAAGAGAGAAAATTAGTGCAGAGAGAGAGGTGAGTCCTGGTGCCGCAGCAGTGACCTGCTGACTGGTGGTATGGCTGGCAGTTCCATGTGGCTGTGCTCAGAAATCGTAATGATCGTCACATAATATATAGAGCTCAGATTGAATTTAAATTTCCAAATATTCTATCTTTTACAAGATCATAATCAGCAAGACAAGGGGTATCTAACCATGAAGCCCATATTTTCTCACATTTCTGAGGGGCACCTCTGTGAGCATATATTCATTTTTCCATTTTCAGATAATTATTCATATGTAATAACCAATCACTAACCTTGGGAGGCAGTGGTTGTTTCCACATCTGAAGTATTAATTTTCTAGCTTGGAACAACGCCCTTTGTACCATTAATTGCATATGTTCTGCCATATTCAGACCAGATAATAAACCAATATGCATTATTTAAAGAAAAGAAATGTGGCTGTCTGATATCGCTTTCGCTACAGGTTCACTTTAACTTTGCCACTAGCCAAGAACCATAGCAAAGTGCATAGAAGAGAAATGACCATTTATTTTTTACTAGCTCAGTCACAACAGAAAGTAATTACGTTGGAAAAATAGCAGTCTATGCGTTCAGTGTTACATCTTGACATGTACTTTATTGTTCAACTAATACCAAATTCTACTGTAAAAAAATGTTCTTCCTTACAACAGAACTTTGGACTCTTTTTTCTTTAAAAACCCGTGGAGGGCAAGAATATTTTGCAGAAGCCCTCCTCAGGTGACAGATCCCGCCCAGCGCCCACTATTTATCGAGCACCACAATTACTGTTCACTGCCGCCAATTTTACAGCTTTGACTATATCCACCAGTGGCAGCAGCGGGGTAGTTTATGGGGTTAAGGTCAGGGGTGTGTGTGTGGGTGGGGGAGTGGCAGTTAAGGTTAGGCACAGGAATGGAGTGGCTAAGGTTAGGCACGGGGTGGAGTAATTAAGGTTAGGCATGGGGGTGGAGTAATTAAGGTTAGGCATGGGGGTGGAGTGGTTAAGGTTAGGCAGCGGGGTGGAGTGGTTAAGGTTATGCACAGGGTGGAGTGGGTATAGTTAGGCAGCAGGGGTGGAGTGGTTAAGGTTAGGCAGCAGGTGTGGAGTGGTTAAGGTTAGGCATGGGGGTGAAGTAGTTAAGGTTAGGCATGGGGGTGGAGTGGTTAAGGTTAGGCAGCAGGAGTGGAGTGGTTAAGGTTAGGCATGGGGTGGAATGGTTATGGTTAGGAGCAGGGGTGGAGTGGTTAAGGTTAGGCAGCAGAGGTGAAGTGGTTAAGGTTAGGCAGTAGGGGTGAAGTGGTTAAGGTTAGGCAGTAGGGGTGAAGTGGTTAAGGTTAGGCAGCAGGGGTGAAGTGGTTAAGGTTAGGCAGCAGGGGTGGAGTGGTTAAGGTTAGGCAGCAGGGGTGAAGTGGTTAAGGTTAGGCAGCAGGGGTGAAGTGGTTAAGGTTAGGCAGCAGGGGTGGAGTGGTTAAGGTTAGGCAGTAGGGGTGAAGTGGTTAAGGTTAGGCAGCAGGGGTGAAGTGGTTAAGGTTAGGCAGCAGGGGTGGAGTGGTTAAGGTTAGGCAGCAGGGGTGGAGTGGTTAAGGTTAGGCAGCAGGAGTGAAGTGGTTAAGGATAGGCAGCAGGGGTGGAGTGGTTAAGGTTAGCCAGCAGGGGTGAAGTGGTTAAGGTTAGGCAGCAGGGGTGGAGTGGTTAAGGTTAGGCATGGGGGTGAAATAGTTAAGGTTAGGCAGCGGTGTGAAGTGGTTAACGTTAGGCAGCGGGAGTGGAGTGGTTAAGGTTAGGCATGGGGTGGAATGGTTATGGTTAGAAGCAGGGGTGGAGTGGTTAAGGTTAGACAGCAGGGGTGAAGTGGTTAAGGTTAGGCAGTAGGGGTGGAGTGGTTAAGGTTAGGCAGCAGGGGTGGAGTGGTTGAGGTTAGGCAGCATGTGTGAAGTGGTTAAGGTTAGGCAGCAGGGGTGGAGTGGTTGAGGTTAGGCAGCATGGGTGAAGTGGTTAAGGTTAGGCAGCAGGGGTGGAGTGGTTAAGGTTAGGCAGCGGGATGGAGTGGTTAAGGTTAGGCAGCGGGAGTGGAGTGGTTAAGGTTAGGCATGGGGGTGAAGTAGTTAAGGTTAGGCAGCAGGGTGGAGTGGTTAAGGTTAGGCAGCGGGAGTGGAGTGGTTAAGATTAGGCAGCATGGGTGAAGTGGTTAAGGTTAGGCAGCAGGGGTGGAGTGTTTAAGAAATAGGCACCAGGTGGGTTCTTAGTGTTAGACCTAGGTAGAGGGAGGGTTCAGTTTGAGAGTAGGAAGGTGTAGCTATACATTACCTGCTCCCAGCAAGCGCTTTTCCTCCACTTCCTGGTTAGTTTGCAGGTGTACTGCAGAGTGCCAATCATCATGAGGATTTAGTCCCCGCATGGTGATTGACTGGCTGGAGGACACCTGCAAACTAACAAGGAAGTTGCGAAGGGTTAGGCACCAGGTGTGTTTTTAAGGTTAGGCATAGGTAGAGGGAGGGTTCAGTGTGAGAGTAGGAAGGTGTAGCTATATATTATCTGCTCCCGGCGATCACGTCTCCTCCACTTCCTGGTTAGTCTGCAGGTGTCCTGCAGCCAGCCAATCACTACGTGGATTCAGTCCCCCTGCAAACTAACCAGGAAGTGGAGGAGACACGATCAATGGGAGCAGGTAATGTATAATAATGCTAGAGTAGGGTTACGTTATGTCTTAGTAAAATATCATTAAAGATTACTGAGATTTTACTATAGAAATAAGAAAAAAGAGATACTTGGGAGCTATGAAGGATTAGTGGGACTGAAATGGACCAGAGTACTGTAGTTATTTTTGTCCTGCATGTCCAGCAAGTGGATCATCATTCAGCCCTCTAACTTTTCCTGTCTCTCTCTCTCTCTCTCTCTCGCTCTCTCTCTCTCTCTTTACCTTTTTCTCTCAGTGGCTCTTTTTTTTCCCCCTCTTAAAGTGAACCTCCGGACTAAAAATCGACTCAGCAGCACTGAAAAGGCTTTATGTTTCTTTAACAGTTTCACAGCATCAGAACTTTGTTTCTCTTATACAAGCCTCATTTTTAGCTGCACAGAAGAAAACTGCCCGGGCTTTTTTTCCCTGATGCTGTGCAAAGCATGATGGGATTTCTGATTTTGTTGTTCTCGTTCTGCTGTTTTGGTGCAATTAGTTTTTTTACATTTTGAATTTGACATTTGAAACCTAGCGTGTGCAGCTGGGACACAGGATAGTTGGAACTGTGTCTCCTGCTCCTTGTCACCTCCTTTCAACCAAAAAGATGGCTGCCCCCATGACAAAGATGGCTGCCCCCATGACAAATATGGCAGCCCCCATGAATCACAAACATTTGCCTGTTCTTTTAAAACAGGGTGAGTAAGAGATTATATTACCTATCTATTCTAATTAACATAACTAATGTAACTTGATGACAGTATGTTTGTTTAGGCTGAAGTTCCCCTTTAAGAATATATTCACTGAAAACTGATAATTCCGAGCTACAGTGAAGCCAGAGTTTTCCTGCACATGCTGGCTGCTCAGAGTGATATCTGCGCTGTGGGGATGCAGCCTAGAGACCTGTCAGCTGAAACTCCCAGGCTAACTCCCCGAGCTGCTGCTGTTACTATAGCATTTGGCTTCATGCATTCCTGTCAAAACCTACCCTAAAAAGTGAATGGATAATTCCAGTGTGGGTGGTCATAGCCTTATCTCTGCACATACGTGCAAATCTCTGTCATTTTGTGGTATAATATATATGAGCCGCACTCTGCAGGCAGCTCATATTGTTACCTCTGCAGGGATAATGGACCCCCAGAGTGATGCACTATATGGAGTGGTAATTTTGGTGTTAGAAAGAATCCTCTATTAAAGACACATGAACAAATTCCATTTAAACCACATAATGTAGCAAATACAAAGCCATAACAATTGCTGAATATCTCAGCTGAGGCCTCACTTTGTGGAATTCTTTGTTCTGTGCTGTTATGACTGGTGAGCCTGCAGGGAGAATCATTCCATTGTTTTATGCTCTGCCTCTGTGTTAACTCTGCACTTGGCCAACAGTAAATGATTGGGAAGGGTGCTGATGGAACAGGCTAAATGAAAAACACAAACAGATACTGGGGGTGTTTGTTTCCTCATTTTCCACAGCTGGCCTTGGCTCGTTGTCTTCATATTGCTGATTGATGTCTCAGGCTATGAGAACAGCGGAGCAACCGAAATGTAACAAAACCATTTTCAGTAATATTCATCATTTATTAGAAGTTATCTTTAAACACAAAAAGATACGGAAATGGTACAGTAGAATCTCTTTCTAGTAAACTCTGATATAGTAAACTTCTGGATATAGAAAACTCATTCCTCGGGTCCCAGCAACTGCATCTGTATAAACATAGTGGCCACACACCATACAATTTTTTAAATATCTGTTCAATTTAAGAATTGCAATCAATTTTTCTGACTGATTGTAACATTTCAAAAATATGACCAATGTACCACACACCTATGTTAAATTTTTTCCTCAATTATGATAAAAATGATTGGAACCTCCGAGAAAATTGCTAGGGTGTGTATATTAATAAATTTACAATCCAACACACACCATAAAATCTTTAGTAGAGATTGAAGAGAAATATCTGGCATTCCGGATTGATTTAAATCGAAAAAAACGGGAAATCCGATCAGATTTTTCAGTCGAATGAAAAAAAAGCTTTCGATTTTTTTCTAGAGATACAATCGCTTTTATCGAATTACTGTAAAATTGGATCATTTTATTGTATCGTGTGTGGCCACCTTAAGACTCCCTTCACACTGCAAATCTGATTTGCAATTCCAATTTGCGATTCCGATTTGCGATTCCGATTTTCCCTGGATGCTATCAAAAGAAAAACACAGAAAATACAGCATGCAGTACCAATTAAAAATCAGAAAATCGGAATCGCATGTAGTGTGCGAGAGGCCTAATTCTGATATAGTAAACTTCTGATATAGTAAACTACTCTTCTTGGTCCCCTGGAGTTTAATGTAATGGGATTCTCCTGTATCTAAATGGGTAAGGGTGCTTGCTGTACTGTGATCTTCCTCCTGCACCCCTTTCACTTTTATCCTACATTGTAAAAAGGCAATTTATTATTCAGGGTACTCATTTTTTGTTAGTTATCCTTATTTCAGCATCAGAAACACTGCCTATAGCTATACATTGTTGTAAATTGGTATGTAGCTCCGCCCTCCCAGTGATGTTTAGCCTGTTATGCAGCTTTCTGCCCCAGAGCAGAAAGGCCAGTTGTTGTTTCTGATCACTTCATAACACACAACAAATAAACATTCTGCAGTGCAGTAAAGATGTCACCACCGGTGATAAATTTAAGTATGTAAATCAGGGTGAGGAAAGATTTTACTATTGGCAAATGATTTATAAATAAAGATTGTAAAATATAAACACTTCAAATCATTACATTACATTCAGGAATGTACTTTCCTCCTTTCCTTTACCTCTAGCATCTATGTTACATAATCTCCTTCAATGTAACCAGTGGACGCTCGGGCAAAATTTAATGGGCTTGGAGTGGGTTTGAACATACGGGAATCCTGTGACACTGTTGCCAACTATGGATGCAAAATTAGTTCATTGTTTTTTGACCTCCGGATGGCTTCTGGGTGTTCTTGTGACACGTCACACTGGTAAAAGTACAGCTGGGGCTGTTGACAACTATGAAGGGGAGAGGAGAAGGGACCAACATGTAGTACTGGAGCAGGTATAGCACACTGCTCTGCTGAGCTACTACTCTGCATATAGGAAAGGGGGAGGAAGGACAGAGCAGGGTAGTAACTAAAGGGGAGCAGCCCAGGTGACCACAGAGGGACCCAGAGCTGTAACCCCTCAACTATTACTTCACTCCCTCTGATAAAGTTGTCCATCCTTCAGATGAGGTGTGTTTGTGGATACACTTGTTATAGATGTGAAGATTACGATGTCCACACTTGTTTTCTGACCCCGACAAGAGTCAGGCTGTGAAGGGCACAAGGGATTAGCAAGGGAAAGGGTGTGAACATTGGGGGCATCATCAAAGTTTTCCTGGGGGCAGTGGCGTAGCAATAGGGGGTGCAGAGGTTGCGACCGCATCAGGGCCCTTGGGCCAGAGGGGTCCCGAGGGGCCCTCCCTCAACTTCAGTATTAGCTCTCTATTGGTCCTGTGCTCATAATAATTACTTCTCTAGATACTTTGAATAGTAGAAATCATTAACAAACTGTTCCCCATCCCCCTCTTGCCCCTCTGACACTGTAGTTGCCATTGGCAGGTTTTCATGTGCCGTATCAATTGTTATGTATAGAGTGCTTGGGGCCCCAATGTAAAACTTGCACCGGGGCCCACAACTCCTTAGCTACGCCACTGCCTGGGGGGTCCCCCGTGATTTGTTGATACACCCCTGGAACTGGCTGTGGGGGAGTTTGAAGGAGTGCAGTTACGCCCACCTACCTTTCCTCAGCACGGGGCCCAGATGTTGAAGCCTCTGCTACCACAGCCTGGCCCATCAGGTGAAAAGGAGCAAAGAAAAAAGTTTAGATGAGCGCTAGCAGCACCCAGAAGAGAATTTAGATATTCATACCGGTGATTTGCTCCAAAATGTGGCTACAGATGGAATAACGTGAGTCAAGAAGCATGAGGGAGGATGCGCATGCAGAAATGTGTGCATGAAAGTATTCACGTGTAATAAGTTATTCCTAATAGGCTATTCGGCATCAGTCACATGGAAAGAAATACTATCTATCTCTATGACTGAATATACACTCTCTTACCTAGGAATGGAGTACGCACCTCCATCATTCAAGTACCAGTTTTCCAGATAAACAAGAAGCCATTGCAAATCAGTCTAGTTTACCGTTGCTGAAACTTGTAACGGTTGTGCGATGCCATGACTTTAATCAATCTAGACCACTTTGAGATGAGTGCACCATTGGTAGACATTTTGAAGGTGGCTCCATGCTGTCCAGTGTTGTGAGGATGTTGGCAAAGTATCGCTTAGGGCTCTTTTGTTTAAATGTAGATTTGAAATGCAATCAGGTTGGAGAAATTTCCCAAGAAAGAGCATAGGGATTATAGTAAAAGCCTGCACTTTTATTTGATATGTTTTAGCTCGGCCATCTCAAGGGCATTCCAAGCTATTAATGAGAGAGCTGTTTCTGCTCTAAGCTTGGCCTGTTGCCGGTCACCCAGGATGTAATCACAGTCAGACATTTTTCCGAGCACTTCAGCGCCGGCGCTTCTGTCAAACAGCATAGTGAAGCACATCTGAGTCTTTTGCGTTGAGAATGAAACTTCAGCGGAGCACAAGAGCAGAACAGCAATCTCATCTCTCCGAGAATACTAATAAATACGAAAATGAACCAATGTAATGATCATCTTTAGCGAGTATTAGCGATGTTCTGAAACAAAAGAAAGGACGGTGTCTTTTCCTCAGCCCAGGGGAAATAAACATGTTGCAATGAGCAGCTAATCAGTCAGTGATCACACTTAGTAGTCAGAAGATCTAAAACTCATGATGCGTGCCTTAATCCATTAGTTTCAACAGTAATTGCTGCTGTAGCTGAGAGACATGGATTTTTATCCTCGCAGGCAGCATATCATATGTTATGAGAGAAAGCTGGAACTGGATAGATCTGCTCTAAAAGATATTTACAGAAAGCAAAATGCACGGAGGAGAGGGAGGCTCGGTGACATTGCAGCATGAAGGTAACACTGCAGAACCACTGCTTTTCACCTGCCCCTTTGTAAAGGACTTCTGTGAACTTGGTTATATTAAACCTGAATTCTAGGCTAACGGCCAGAATGCATAAAGACACAGATGTGAATTCTTTCACCTCTTTAGGCTAGGTGCACACATAGCAGAAATGCTAGCATTGCGGAAAACGCTGCGTTTTTGCCACTAATGGAAATCTATGGGCCACAGGGAAAAAACCCATATAAAAAACGCATATGCGTTTTCTATGCAGTTTCAAACCTGGGTTTTTAAAGGACAATTTAAGTGAGAAGGATATGGAGGCTGCCATATTTGTTTCCTTTTAAGCAATACCAGTTGCCTGGCAGCCCTGCTGATCTATATGGCTGCAGTAGTGTCTGAATCACACCAGAAACAAGCATGCAGCTAATCTTGTCAGATCTGACAATAATGTCAGAATCACCTGATCTGCTGCATGCTTGTTCAGGTTCTGTGGCTAAACGTATTAGAGGTAGAGGATCAGCAGGATAGCCAGGCAACATATCGCTCTCACTTCAGTTGCCCTTTAAAAATGCTGGTTTTGTTGCATAATATTCATAGACGCATCAAAAATGCGCATAATGAAAGTCAATGGAAACGCAATCGTATGCCTTTTCCATGCGTTTTTCTAGAGTTTTTTTGAAAAAAAATTGTTATATGATGGATTTCCGCTTCCTGGTGTCTTCCTAGTGTATTTGCATAAAATGTGTTCCAGGCAGCAGCAGTGGTCTCGAGGATGTTGGAAGACTCTGGAGGATTCAAAACTTCCCTCTGCTTAAGTACTCAACTTTTATATTTTAAAACTGCCTTGGGTTTGCTTTAAAGGGTTACTTCACTCTAGTACAAAAGGCATATGTTTAGAGAAAACTCACACAAACATGGTAAAACATGCAAACTCCATGCAGATAGTATGCTGGCCAGATCTGAACCAGGAACTCTACCACTCCATGCAAGAATACTATCAAATGCCACCATGCCACCCACAATTTACCATAGTGGTACTCATTCCCAAAGTGCCAAATTTATTCATAACAATTATGGTTCTCTCCAGGAATCCGTGACAAAGCTGCAGCTGTGCCGGGGCTGGATCTTTCAACAAGACAACGACCCTATTTAATGTATATTTAACTGACATTTCTTATCCTAACAACAAAACGATTTATACAGGAAAATCATGATGATTACTAGGTTGCCCAAACTTTTGCATCCCATTGTATGTCTTGTGACCCCAACCCATTCTAACCCACTCCCAGCACCAGAGACAAGTGCGTCGCTAGGGATATAGCTTTGGGTCCCGTGCCCTGAAGCTATGGGCACTGTGCCCTGATTGCTATAGGCATCAGTGCCTATTGCAGTGCCCCATATGTTGCACATGCACAAACCCACGCTGCGCTCTAGCTTTCTGCAATTTCAGTGTCCCATCTCCATGGCTATTGTGGGGTCACCCTTCATATGAGGGTTAAGTGACAAGAAACGCTGCCAGAGCCATAGAGACTAGGAAAACAGAAGATAACATGACTGGAAGGTGGTCCGGAAAGTTGCAGGGCACATGTGGCACATAGCTTCCTATTGTAACTGGTATACTTAATATAGTCAGTTATTGTCCAATGTACAGACTTAAGCCACAGAACTGAATTGTGGGAAATATCATCTGTTTTGCAGAGCTGTAAGAATCACACAGGTTTACTATTGTTTTTTTTTCACTATTGAGTGACTTAAAGCTGTTTATAAACATGTTTCAGCTGAGCATTTCACTCTTTGCTGGCATTCCACTGTAAACATTTAAACAGGCATTATTGTAAAAAGTCAAGCCTCATTGTCTATTTGGTAACACTGATGGAAGAAATAATACTGAATAAGGGCCATGAGGGTGCATAAACAGCACCAGCGTTATTGTAATTCACAACTCAATGTGGAAACATAATATGTTCAATTGTGTTGCTTCCTTTGTTGTGTCTGCATGACATTTAAATACTTTTGCTTGACTTTTATGATGTTTGTCTTGTGTTTCTCAAGGGAGGTCTGATAGGCTCTACTGGGGTTAAAGCAGATTCAAAATACATAAGAATTGCCTTTCAAGCACAGTCAGATTGTGTATTACTAGACTTACATTTTTGAGAGCAATTTTGCTGCTAAAAACACAGTGATTGCTGCAGTGGTTTCAGTGAATGCCATTTTCACCTCCACATTCCCTCACCGTCCTCCCAGGCAGCTCCATTGTTACACAGTCAGCATCTCTGGTGAAATTCTCAGTTGCGTTCAGTTACTCTCCACTGACCGCATGCGCCCCTCTGATCTTGCTCCCATGGCCTAGACACCTGTGAACCGCACATGCACAGAATGCTCACGGCTATAGGAGCACAATTGGGAGCATGTGTGACTGGAACTGTACATGCTCAGTGGAGCGCAACTGCCTTGATTTTACCTCCTTTTACCTTTTTATTTCTGCTCTGACCTTCACCAGAGTCTTACACTAAAAGAAGCCTCAAACTAATGTCCTGTGACCACAACCTACTCTAAACCATTCCCAAAACAAGAGACAGGGGTGTGGCTAGGGGTAAAGATTCTATAGGATCCATAGGCACATAGGTCAAAAAAAGGCACAATAAAATTTGGGTTTGCAGTAATCCTGAAAGTAAAATATCAATATTTTACTATAGCTAAACCTAAGCCTGTTCTCATACTGAACCCTCCCACTAATTATGCTTAACCTGAACCAACCCCACGCCTAAGATTAACCATGCCTGCAACCCCCCATAACCTTAACCCTTCCTCCCCCACGCCTAGCCTTAACCGTTGCCACCACCGTCACCTCCCCTCCACACCTAACCTTACCCCTTCCTCCCCCATGTCTAACCTTAAATGTCCCCACTGCTGGTATTAAAAAAACCCAAAAAACGGATAAAAACATATTTTTTCAGATGCCGCCATAGGGGCCCATTGCAATTATTGGCAAGGATGGGAAATTTGCCTGCATCCGCGACTCCCAATATTTATTGAAGCTAGCAGGCGCCTAAATTTCCCCTCCTTGCTGATAATTACAATGGGCCCCTATCCCTATGGTGGTGCCCAGACGTCCGCTGCTAGTGGGCACCCAAATTTCCTGCTTCTCCAGCGGCTTCCCTCGTCTTAGGTAAGTATTTACTTTCTGTGTGTCTTGAAGCTTCGGGTACACTCTAACCTCTAGCCGACTGCGTCACGTCGATGGGCGTGGCTGCGGCGGCAGCCACACGACAGCCTAACGCTGATCGGCGTAAAGTCCTGGGGCTCTGTTTTGCATCTCCTACTTGGTGATGAGAGCTAGAACTGCATCAAACATTTACCAGATTTCTGCATTTTAACCACTTGATGACCCAGCTTTTACCCCCCCTTAAGAACCAGCGCTGTTTTAGCTGATCTGTGCTGGGTGGGCTCTAAAGCCCCCAGCACAGATCAAACACCAGGCAGAGCGACCAGATCGCCCCCCCTTTTTTCCCCACTAGGGGGATGATGTGCTGGGGGGGGGGGGGGGTCTGATCGCTCCTGCCTGCGTGTGGCTGGCAGGGGGGGGGGCACCTCAAAGCCCCCTCCACCGCAGGATTCCCCCTCTCCTCCCTCCCTTCCCCGGAGATCCGAGGCTGCACAGGAACGGATCTGTCCTGTGCAGCCTCTAACAGGCTCCTGCCTGTCATGTGACAGCGATCCCCGGCCGCTGATTGGCCGGGGATCGCTATTCTGGTACAACGCTGCTACTGTTAGCAGCGTTGCACAAATGTAATCAAAGCGGATTATTTCCGCTTGTGTTTACATTTAGCCTGCGAGCCCCCCGCCGTGAATTGACAGGAAGCAGCCGCTTGCGCGAGCGGCTGCTTCCTGATTAATTAGCCTGCAGCCGGCGATGCAGATCTGCGTTGCTGGTCCTGCAGCTGCCACTTTGCCGACGCGCGTTATGAGTGCGCGGTCGGCAAGTGGTTAAAGCCTGATTCCAGTAACAAATGTTTTTGTAGTACTGTGTAGGGACTAATTGATTGATTCATCCACATACTGTATAAGCTACAGGTTTAGCTGAAGTCTGATAAATGTCAGTTCCTGCTATGCAGAGTGCCAGAGCTGCAGACTGCAGCCTAGTCAGAGCGCCATGTCTCTGTAGAGAATTCTGTCTGTGCGCTACCCATTTCTGAATAGGTGGAGGTGCCATAGAATAAAGATCAAAAATAATCTGCTACATAACTATCAGGTTAAATAGCAGCAGCTATGTGCAGTTTGGTAAATGCCCCACATACAGTGGAGTATATATATATTCACATTTTTGCTAGTGAATCTGGTTTACATGTAAAGTAAATAGGTTGCATAAAGTAGCCGCAGGATTTCTAAAGATCCTTTAGCATTCTGCCATCATCTCTGTTCAAAATGCCCTGACTTGTTTGTCCAATTTAGTACAGCTTTTAGAAAGCGGTTGGAAAATGCGCTGCTAAGTACACGGTGACCTCTGTACTGTATAATAATAAACTAATGGGCGTCGTGCAAAGTGCAGAAACTCACAAAACAGTCAGAAATTGGTTTCCCTTTTTCTGGTTGCTCTACATTAATCAAGACTGAAATCTGATTGATTGCTATGAATACATTGTAGTTCTTGTATTGTGTTGTTAAAAAAGTCTAGTAATTTCCTTATGCCACACATTATTACTCAAGGGCTTGATAAACAAGGGAACAGCGGTCAGGCTTCACTGAATTCTCTATAGGTATTTAGGGGTAAATATCTGGGGATTGCATGACTGTCTCTTTTGGCTGAAAGAGGACAGATATCACAGTCTGAATCATGGAAACATATAGGCTCATATGCAATTCAGTTTTTCTCCTGAGTTTTCTTCTTGAAGATAATTTTTCATCTTTGATTTAGAATAACTTTTCAGCACTTTGCAATGGAAAAGTTAAAAAAGTAGGTGAAAAAGTACTATGAAAATTATTTTGAGTATTTTTTTTACTTGCTGGGCATTTTATAGACTGAGGCCCCGCCCTACCGGTTTCATCAAATGACTCATCAGGGGCGTGCAGTATAAAATGGGGGTTTTTGGTGGACTTACCTCCCCAGAGAAGACACAACAGTAGTGTATCATATAAATAACATTTATTCTCGCTCCAACAATTCTGCAACATGTTTCGTGGGTCTACAGCCCGCTTCCTCAGGCAAGGTACAATCAGGAGGAACTTTGTTGTGATCAAAGCGTCTAAAGCACCTCTGAGGGCATGCCCCTGATGAGTCATTTGATGAAACCGGTAGGGCGGGGCCTCAGTCGTGGAGCCAGAGACGCTTGACTAGGAGCGGCGGCAAAGGACGTCCTATCTTTTATTATATGCGCATTGATTCTTATGAATATGTGAGAGCACTCTTATGTATTTTATATTTGATTAAAACGGTATCATGCTATGGGAACTGTGTTTGCAGTTTTTAAGGAGGAAAACCCATAGGAGACCCGGGGAGATCTGGCAAATAACCGCACATGCTGGTCTTTTATAAGGGCAGCCTGGAAATTAGGTGAGCGGATTATATGCTTATATCCACTAGGTTGTACAACTCAGAGAGGATTTTGCACGGTTGTGGACACAAGGGATAGGAATATGATGCATTTGCCTTAAACTGGTTCACGCTATGTCTGTTTCCCCTGTTTATGTTTTAAGCTGATGCTAGGAGGAAGCGCAGCAGGCTATGGGGACTGTATACATCTCATGAGTGATATATGCTAATTTAAATCGATTAGCCAACACATCTGGTGAGAGTATTGAATCCTATGTGTATAAGAGCTGGATTTGAAGGACTGTATGAACTTTGGTGTTTTCTTCAATTGAAAGGACACTATATGAACTGCCTAGAGATACCTACACTGTTATTTTTACATTGGGGTTGAGCGCTACACTAATTGTAACATACATTATTTTTAGGGTGGTGATACCCACTCAAAGTGTTGCGGACTGCCAGATTAATGTGGTTTTGGGTTTTTTTGGAAAGAGAATAATCACAAAGAGGAGCACACAAAATCACTAAGAGCTTTCCACTTTATCCAACACTTCAGTATATCTGTGTCCTCTGTGACTTTATCTAAGCCATAAGGACGTAGATATACGTCTTGTAGCTGAAGCACAGCTGTGGACGATTGTGCTTGATCCTGTGCACACATCTAACTCTTTCTGATGCAGCACTAATTGGTGAAAGGGAATATATGTTCCCTGAGCCAATAAGCAGGGCAGTTTCTAGGCTAAAGCTCACCCAGGGCGAGGGTGTAAAAATTGCGCCCCCCCCTTCCCGACTTGCAAATCCATACTACAGACCAAGTATAGGTAGTCAGGTATGGGTGCCCCGGTATTGGTAGCCAGGCATAGGTGTCACCAGTATAGATAATAACATAATAATAGCAAACATTTCTCCTGTCAAACTCAAAGCGCTCAAGAGCTGCAGCCACTGGGACACGCTCAAGAGGCCACCTTGCAGTGTTAGGGCTCTTTTCCACTATCGCGATTCTATTTCCACCATGCGATTACGATTGCGATTGAGTTACTATACTCATTATAGTAAAGCTCAATCGCATCCAAAACGCGGCAGGACGACGATTGCGTTTTGACCAAAATTGCATCGCAATCTGATCGCACTAATGGAAATAGCTGCTGCAGTTTCCATTAGTTTAATGTACCTTGCGATTTGCTATCACAATCAAATCGCAAATCGCAGGGTAGTGGAAAAAGGCCCTTAGGGAGTCTTTCCTTACTGAATAGGTACTGACCCTAGCCAGGAATCAAACCCTGGTCTCCCATGTTAAAGGTAGTGCTCTTAACCAGTATACTATCCAGCCACTAGTGTAAGTTAGCTAAGTATAGGTGCCACCAGTATAGGTTAGCTAGGTATAGGTGCCGCCAGTATAGGTTAGCTAGGTATAGGTGCCGCCAGTATAGGTTAGCTAGGTATAGGTGCCGCCGGTATAGGTTAGCTAGGTACAGGTGCCGCCAGTATAGGTTAGCTAGGTATAGGAGCTGCCAGTATAGGCTAGCCAGGTACAGTTGCCCCCAGTATAGGTTTGCTAGGTATAGGTGCCGCCAGTATAGGTTAGCGAGGTATAGGTGCCGCAAGTATAGGTTAGCTAGGTATAGGTCAGGGGTGCCCACACTTTTTCGGCTCGCGAGCTACTTTAAAATTTGCCGAGGCCAGGAGATCTACCAACGTCTAAGCACGCCCCCCCCCCCCGCGTAGGTTAGCCAGGTATATGTGCCTGCAGCATAGGTTACGTGCCCTCAGTATAGGTTAGCCAGGTATATGGGCCCCCAGTGTAGGTTAGCCAGGTATATGGGCCCTCAGTGTAGGTTAGCCAGGTATATGGGCCCTCAGTGTAGGTTAGCCAGGTATATGGGCCCTCAGTGTAGGTTAGCCAGGTATATGGGCCCCCAGTGTAGGTTAGCCAGGTATATGGGCTCCCAGTGTAGTTAGCCGGGTGTATGGGCCCTCAGTGTAGTTAGCCGGGTGTATGGGCCCTCAGTGTAGTTAGCCGGGTGTATGGGCCCTCAGTGTAGTTAGCCGGGTGTATGGGCCCTCAGTGTAGTTAGCCGGGTGTATGGGCCCTCAGTGTAGTTAGCCGGGTGTATGGGCCCTCAGTGTAGTTAGCCGGGTGTATGGGCCCTCAGTGTAGTTAGCCGGGTGTATGGCCCTCAGTGTAGTTAGCCGGGTGTATGGGCCCTCAGTGTAGTTAGCCGGGTGTATGGGCCCTCAGTGTAGTTAGCCGGGTGTATGGGCCCTCAGTGTAGTTAGCCGGGTGTATGGGCCCTCAGTGTAGTTAGCCGGGTGTATGGGCCCTCAGTGTAGTTAGCCGGGTGTATGGGCCCTCAGTGTAGTTAGCCGGGTGTATGGGCCCTCAGTGTAGTTAGCCGGGTGTATGGGCCCTCAGTGTAGTTAGCCGGGTGTATGGGCCCTCAGTGTAGTTAGCCTGGTGTATGGGCCCTCAGTGTAGTTAGCCGGGTGTATGGGCCCTCAGTGTAGTTAGCTGGGTGT